>NC_084825.1:33735612-34035612 GCF_958449725.1 Rosa rugosa
ATTTATTTATTTATTTATTTATTTATTTAGAGTTAATTACATATAAATGCATATTTCAATATTTATTTAGGTTGGTCATATATGCAAGTTCTTACAACTCTCTACATTTACATGTGATGATTTATGCATGCATATAAGTTACCATTGTGTCTAAATAATTGTCGATATGGTTGAACTTGCTGTAAGATAATTTCTTAGACAAAGAAGGAAAATGTACACGTGGTGTGCAAACGTGGGAAAATGCAAAATGATCTTTTGTAAGTATAACACAATATATTGCTTGAAAATTTCATGTTTCCACATCAATCAACATCCAAAATAGAAACTAAACTGTGCGAAAGGTCCTTATAGATCGATGAAAAGGAAACTCGATCAAGCATTTGCTCTCATGCATTTTATTTCTTTTTTAGTACAACATTTCATTGTTGTTTTCGATAGAGTCATTGGTGCAGGCCCTAGCTATAGAGGGTTGCATGAGCTTATAGTTAATTTCAGTTAATTAAATCTATCATTCTCATCATATAAAACCAATATTCAACGACTGTATTTGGTTATGTTAGGGAAACTCTAACAATAGGTTCTATTTGGGGGTGTTATTCTCATTTTAGCACCTCCTTGTTGCACTATTCATATAGGACTCAAAATTCATCTCCAACAATAAGGTGCTATGTAGGGGTGCTATTTTCATTATTCTTGATTAAAATAGTATATATATATGAGTACAATGTTTATCAATATTAAATTTAAAAAAATGTTAATCTAATTAAATAAGGTAAAAACTTACATTTTTATTTTATCATAATATTTAAAAATTATTCTTATCATTTAATATTAAAAAAAATTCATATTAATTTTTTTTGTCATGTTGTGTCAGCATATATGACAAATAATCAAATTATTTAGAAGATATTTTGATGTGTTATGTCGGCATATATGACAAACAACCGAATTTGGATGTGATTTCGTTGCCATGTGTCAAACTTTAACTAGCTGTCCAAATTACAGTTACTATTTTGTCTACCACGTGTCATATCTTATATGATGATATCATTGCAAACCGTCCATAAATATGGGGTCATTGTCATCCTCATCTCTCACAAATTCACAAACACTTCTCATATCCAAATCCTACAAATCTCTCCATATTCTTTTTCTTTTGATTTTGTCAAACTGTTTCTGCACTGAATCGTTTGACGAAATGGTTGCTGAAATATCAAGAAGAGGCCGTCATGAGAAACCATCGAAGATCGATGATGATGTCTGCCACTGCCTTGCAAATCCAAACTCTGGAAGATGAGGATTCACAATAGGGCCCTTCAGAAGGTCGTAACTATAAGGCCAGGGATCGAGAGCTTATGGATCTTCGACTCCAAGCTCAATACTTCATTGATCCGTGCAGGTATATATGAACCAAACATATTTCGTAGGTGATATAGAATGCAACCTTGGGTCTTTGACAGGATGATGCGCGACGTGGTCAACTACGACCCATATTTTGTTCAGAGAAGAGATGCTAGTGGAAGAGTCGGCGTACATTGAACAAAAGATGACATATGTGCCATGAGGATGCTCGCGTATGGCATCACAGCTGACTTCTACGATGATTACCTAGATATTGTGAAGTCCACTGCCATTGAGATTTTAGAGCACTTCACGAAACCAATCTGGAATGTGTACCATGAGACTTACCTTCGCCGATCAATACCGGCATATTTACAACGGCTGCTTGACAAAGATGCAGAAAGGAGATTCTCAAGGATGGTCGGGAGCCTTGATTGTATGCACTGGCAGTGGAAAAATTGTCCCACCGAATGGACAGGGCAGTATATTGGCCACAAGGGGAAATCGACAATCATCTTGGAGGCGGTGGCCTCCTACGATACTTGGATTTGGAACGCTTTCTTCGGACTTCTAGGTTCCCTGAATGATATTAACGTCCTTAGATGTTCACTGTTGTTCAATGACGTATACCTTGGTGAAACTCCTCAAGTGAGCTACCAGGTAGGTAATAGGCGTTATGCATGGCCAATGTTATTACCTAGTTGATGGCATATACCCTAAACGGGGTCATTTGTATAAGCAATCCGAAACCCGAGGACGCCGCAGTCACAACATTTTACAAGGATGCAGGAAGCATACAAAAAAGTCATAGAGAGAGCATTTGATATTCTCCAAGCTCGTTGGGCAATCATAAAAGGACAAGCTCGTGGGTGGAGTAAAATGTAAGAAGGACCATCAATACATCATGATGACGTGCATTATGTTGCACAATATGATTGTTGAAGATGAACATGATGAAGATGCAGCAGAGCCATTTGATCCGAATGATATCCCAACCAGACCAAGGAAAGCAAAGATATATGCCAGACCAAAAATTGACACCGATGTTCATCACAATCCGCAACAATTAAATCAATTCTTGCGTCGTTATAGGGAGGTTAGATGTCCAATGATGAATAAAAACCTCCAAGACGATCTAGTCGATCACCTATGGACCTTGAAGCTACAAGCTGATCAGAACCACCAGTGAGGAGTTTTAAATTTATTGCCTTCAATAAGTGGCCATGTTGTCATGATAATTAAGTGGTCATGTCCTAGTTTGGTTGCATTGTTGTGTGGTGTGATTTTACTTTGTGTGATGTGCTTTTACCTAGTGTGATCATGCTTTACTATGAAAATAAAAGTTCAATGCTTTATTACGAAGATGAGCTACTCAAGAAGATAATTTTTATTATCATAACTTAAAACACAAACAATTCAAAGCAACTAACAAATAGCAACATCAACCACAATAATATAAAATTCAAACTAATAAACCAATATTGATTACATCTAAGATGTCTCATGAAGTGGATCATAAGTGATCAAGCTTGAGTTGTCCAAGGAGTGTAGGATCTTGAGATTGTTCCGAGATGCTTGAGGTTCCTGCCTACTTATCTTGCTTCCTCTCCCAATAACTCCTCTTTCTTGGGGTGAAAATTGATGGATCCACCATCATCGTGCGAGCATCCTCAACAAGTTGCTCAATTACTTGACCTTCCTCGAACTGTTGTTGTCTTTGTTGGTACTCACGCTCTGTTTGTTCATAACATTTCTGCATTTGAAGTCGTAGTCCATCCACATCCTGCTTATTACCTTTTTTCTTAGCTAGCTTCTGAGCTTTCTGTCCTTGAGGATGTGCATTCCTTGATGAAGTCGGCTCCTCCTCATTTGTGGATGTTCCATCTTCATCCAAGTCGACAGGAGTAGGAACACTAAAGTTGGTGTTTTCCATTGTTGGCGTTTTCCCGAACTTTTTCATATTTTTCAAGTATTGCCAACAATGCTCAAACACAAAATCTTGACCAACCGAGTCGTAGTACATCGATTTAACATTCATGAGCTACATACAATATTAAGTAAATAAAACATCAAGAAAAAAAAAAGCTTAGTATAAATCGATCAATAAAGTACATATATAAGAACATTTTACTTTTAACAACTATATGAGAAATAAATAAATAAAAATTATTATTGAACATATTTCAATATAATTACCTCGTCCTCCATATTTTGGCCGCTTCTTCGTTGAAAGTGTTCGACCTTGTTAAGAGCTTGGCGCCACTTCATACATGTCCGACTTATTTTCTTCCAACGAGCCTGACAACTAGAAGGTGTTCTAGTTATGCAACCCGCTGGTTTGTGAGCATTGTAATCCTCCGAAACACGATTCCACAATAAATCCGACATTTGATCTTTTCCGACGCAACCATCACCACCAACAGTGATCCAAGCTTGGCAAAGAACAACTTCTTCATTATGCCTCCGAGAATCCTTTCTTAGACCCATTTTTTTCAAGAGATAAAATAATAATAATAATAATTTAAGAACAAGAAGATGGATGAATGAATGAAAAATTGTGAAGGATATGGACGGAGGATATTTGGTGTGAGGAAATAGAAAAGAATGGGTTGGTATTTATAGAATTTTCTAAATTTTATTGTTCCAATGGGTATATTTTTTTCCTCAATTTTCAGATAATTTTTTAATTTTTTTGAATAAAAATGAAATTAATAACCCACGATTTAATCAGAGCCGTGGATTATTTTTTCCCCTCAAATCTGAGTCGTCAGATGATAAATAGATCTGTTACAATAAAAAAAAAAAAAGGATGACATCAGAGCCGTCCATATTCAAAATAGACAGATCGTGGCCATTGATCTTCAGACCGTTGTAAATCCCAACGGTCAATAGCCGACAACCGCAGTCAACGCGGGGCCCATTGTGCATTCCGGACGTGCCTTTCTTCTCTCTCCAATGTACATCTCACACGTGCGCTTCCTCACACGACATAAAGCCAGCGCGTTCTGATCAATTTCTCGATCCAGCGCGTTGATTACGTTATTGGGCTGGGTCTGCTTTATCTGTGGTCCCGATCCACTGTAGCTGGGTTCTGGTCTTGTAAAAGTCTCAAATATGAAACTTGGGATGAGCCCAAGTCCTATAATACCAAAACCAGACCCCCCTAAAACCAACTGTTGGAGATGCAAAGTCCTATATTTGGGCAAATTCTAGTATGGCACCCAATTGTTGGAGTTGCCCTTAGAATACATATTACATACACCAAGATATCAGTCTTTAAATCAATCTAACTACCACATAAGTCACATTTGACCTAGTCGAGACATTTTGTTTTGAATGCAAGGTGTGTCAGTCCATTATAGTAAAGTAGGAAACATTACAAGGTATGACTCAACCAGACTCCGGGTAACGACAGAAGAGAGCCATGAATGAAAAATCTAAGACAAGACTAATCAAACATAATGTATCCACGAGATGAAGGTCAAGTGATGTAGAAAACCAGTTTTGACACTACTAGGAGAGTCTCCGATGACAATCAAAAGACCATCCCAATTTATTCATGTTCCCAAGAAGCAACCCTACTCTAGGGCACTCATGAGAGTGCATTCCTTCAGCTCACCTTTCCTAGAAGACATGTGCTCCTCCCCAACAGAATGGGGTACTGTTGCTGTAGCCATACCCGAACTGCTCTCTCCAGAGGACGAGAGAAGTTCCACTGTCTTGAAACTCCTCTTTCTCATCCCCAGACCTAGGTTGAAAGCCTCGAAGCTCGCGACATCGGCTCTGCCACAAGCCAGCGCACCTCCTGCAAAGCCAATAGTCAAATCACCTTCGATCGGTTGACCAATCCCCATACCTTCTAACAAACCGACGCCACCTCCACAGCAGCCGCCATGTTCATCGCACCTAGGGGTCCAAACCCTACCAAAATTCTCTGCACCACCAGACCACAGACCTGCACTCTGAACCGCTTCCCCAGAACCACAGGTGACTTGCTACCCGCAACCTGTCTCCGTTAAGGACAGTGTGGTTGGTGTCTGTGTCCCTAGTCGTGAAGCCTCCAACAGCCGGCACTAAGATCCCACGCCAACTAACAAAACTTGATCCGCGTTCAGGCGACCGGCCCTCGATCACGGCTTTTCTGGAAAGATCCTCCCAGCCATCGTCGTGAAACGGTAGCCATACTGCTCTACCCTTTACTGACAGAACGATCCCCCTAACCAAAACTGATAAAAGGAAGGTAAGGAGAAGGAGGCCGAGGCCAACCCAAGACCCCAAACAAAGGTGGTGCCAGAACCGGCAACCCTTGCAGCCCGATCCCCATACATAGCTCAGATAGGTTTGCGGCGATGCAAAACCCTAGCAGAGCGAAAGTCATTTTTTCTCACTTTTAGTAAATATATAGTACCCATTACATAGTGGATTGCACACTTAATTTAAGTGACTAAAAACAATAAACTATTAAACAATAACTTCATATCACTAAAAAAAAATAAAAAACTCAAGACACACTCGCCTAATAGAAATCATCTGAGATCCAAGTAAATGTGCCACTAAAGCAATTGTCAAAAAACTATGATTACTATCTGTATGCCCCGTATCTAAATCTACTAGTTTACTAATCATTTGGACGGCAAACGACGATCATCTTCATTTTTTACCTTCGTTTCAAACTTTTAAGGGCGCTAAAAATTGACTCTTTAATCTATTCTTTTTTCGAGAAAACTTCCTTCACAAAAGTTGTCGAGCACGTTAAACCAAGTTCGTGGACATATGTCACGTTAAAATCGGAGTTTGTATGTGGAAATTACGATCAGAAAAGCAGAAGTTACGATTATGGGAAACCTATTATAAATAGCAGTTTGATCTTTCTATTTTTTTAGTCAAAAACACAAACCCATATTCTCTCTCTTCGCAACCCGATCCCCAGCTCCTACCCAGAACCAAAATCCTGAGGCTTTCACTGCCGTCTGGCCACCCCAGATCGCGTCTTCCTCGCCTTGAAGCCTGTGGTGGTGGTTTAGACCGAATAATCATCAACGATGGAGTTTCGAAGAGAATGGTGCTACGATCGACCCGATTTTAAGACCCGGTCGGAACTTCATTTTCCGGCCACCATTTTTCATGATACCAGGTGGGTTTTAAAGCTCCTTGCATGTACAACAAACCCTTCAAGCGGCCTACACTGATTTGGATAGAGGGAGGAGAATCGAAGCTTAGAAGATTTCAGGTGCTGGAAGTGTTCAAGGTAAATTCCGGTCAAATGGCTTCGATTCTGACTTTGTTGTAGTTTTAAGAGTGGTGAGGGTTGTCATAATGAACAATTTGGCATAGGTATTGTGGCCCAATTCAGGGTCAGAAATGGCGGCGCGTAAGGGCGCATCCGGCCGTTTCTGATTTTCATCTTTGATGTGTTGGGTAGAGCTCATCGCTGTGAGCATGTGGATATAGTTTGGTAGTCATACGATAAACTTTGAAATTGATAGAAATTTCTGAAGTTTCAAAATTTCAGGTTTCAATTCAGGAAGATTCGACCATTGGATTGACCCCATTTTTCGATAGGTTGTTATAATTATCAAGTCAATATAACCTATAAAGTTTGAGCATGTTCCGATATGAATTCGAGCTTTCGACGAATTATCGCTTAGGGGTTTCAATTTTGTTATCATTAATTTAATTTCAATTCTCAAAGTCCGTTATTCATGATTATCGTTTTGTTTATAACGACATGTAGATCAAGCTCAAGGAAGAGTTCGTCAGACGGCTGTCATAGCTGAATTTTAGTGAGTGGACCTTTGCTTTTAAATTAAATTGCATGTAGTATATATTTTTTTCGAGTATTAAATTATCGTTTAGTTTTTATGATTTTATTTGAGTATGAATAGTTTATCCAGGTTTCATGATTTATGTTTTTGACAATTTACAAAGTTGAATAAGTTAAGATTATTGAGTTTTCCTTTCTAAAATCTTTTATTAATTATCGAGTTAATTAAATTTCGAAGCAGTAGAAGACGGTAAAATTGCAAGCGTGTAATCCACATTGTTCAAAGAATCAGAGAATTTACAAAGCAAAAGTAGTGAAATCAAAGGCTATTATTTCAATAAAGGACTAGATTACTCTCGTCTCTTCGGTTCAATGCTCACCATTGGTTTCCAAGCTACCAATTCAATCTCGGAGAAGCCAGCAAAGTCGTCAACCAAATGGTAAATTTTCTCTCCCGCCCCTAACAATTTGATTGTTTTACGGTTATGTCGTTGTGATTGGACTAGTGGGACTGTGTAGCTAGATTGGAGGCCGGCAGATGAGGCTGTAGCTGAAGTTAGTGGTGAGCAGGAGAGGGATGGGAAGTTTAGAGAGTCGGTGAAGTGTAAAGTGTTTTTGGGTTTCACTTCGAATTTGGTTTTGTTCGGGCTTAGAGATGTGTTTAGGTGCTTGGTGGACCATCACACTAGTGGCAGTACGCAAAGACTTTCTTTGTCAACGCGTCGTCGAAATGGCTCCAATCCTCCAGCCTATCATAGGTGACATTTGCGATGGTCGTCGTTTTTGACTTGAGGTCACAATTTGGGAATCGATTGTTTTAATTTTCGTTAATTGCAAGATTTTGAGCTGTACGGGTTAAGATTGAACCAGAATAATCAGAGAAGCGTGAGGGTTTTGTGGTTTTGGGTTTGTTTCTGAATGGATGGAAATGGAGAGTCGCCGCCGATCCATAGTTTCCATTCAAGATTTTGATGGAGGACGTCATCGAAGTCAGCTCCTGCGTCCTCGGCGACATGGCTCTTTTGGGTTGCTGAATCGTCTCGGGCATTTCGTCTACAAAGGAGCAATCTTTGCCGGAGTTGGATTCGCTGCTAGGCTTACTGGGACAGAGCAGTTTTGAGCATTCTTTGTTTTTGGAAGAAGAAGATGGAGATAACGGAGGAGGAGAGAGATGTGGAAGAAGAAGAGGTAAAAAGAAAAAATAAAAAAAGAGAAAAAAAATAATTTAAAAAAAGAAGTAAGTGAGGGTATAATAGACTTTTTAGCGTTGAATGAATGTCACATCAGCGATTTAACTCTGATTTTGACGAAGAGTTAACGACAAGGATGGATTGTCTGAAATTAGATAGTTTAGGGAGTATCTGGATGAAATTGAAAAGTGAGAGACTGAAACGTCGAGACTCTATAAGTATAGGGAGTAAACAGTATTTAGTCCTTTAAATATTAGAAGTTGATGAGAGATTATGAATTTAGAGTTATATATGTATTTGAAGAGGTAAATATGAAAGATATTAATGTTAGCGCATTCATGCCTCACATGGTCAACAGTACTCCAAAATATATATTCTGGTAGGCAGTATCCTCCGATGCATCATCTAAAGACAGTACCCTCTAGATGACATGAGATAGTTAGTCGGCAGTACCTCTAACTATCGCCTCATAGTATTTCAGTCGGTAGTACACTCTGATGCGTCATCTTGTCAACAATACCCTCCAGATGGCATAAGATGGTTAGTCTGCAGTACCCTCTAGCCATTGCCTCCTCATATTCCGGTTGGAGTACCCTTGATGCGTCACCTAGTCGGCAGTACCCTCCAGGTGGCATGAGATGACTAGTCGACAGTTCCCTCTAGTCATCGCCTATATTATCATGATAATATTTTGGGCTAACTACTGTTTAGTCCCTGAAGTATGGCTTCATCCTCGTTTCAGTCCCTGCCTTTCTGATTTAATCCCAAAAGTCGCTGAACTCACAATTTTCAGTCCAACTGGTCCATCTCCTCCATTTTCTACGGTTGCTTGATGACGTGTCAGTCACTCCTTGCCAGCTCAGCCCCACGTAAGGCATCCATTGTGTAAAGTGACGAGAATACCCCTGCTTCAGTTTTTTACAAAATTTCCTCCGCCTTCTTTCTTATCTTCTTTCTCCCCCTATCTGCAACTCTACATGAAGGTGTAGAACAGTAACCCAAAATGAATTGAGCTGGATAATCGTTTGCATAGGTCCCAAGATTAAATTTTTTTTATCAAATAACCAAATCGAAAATCCTCTTTTGTAGTCAAAGAACTACACTAAACTAAGCCAAAACAACAAGAAGATCTGAAAAAAGAAAACTATGACTATGCTTTGTTCTGATTCGACCACAGAGAAACAGTCTGTCTTGGCCTTTGAACTCGTAAGATTTGGGGCACTATTTCTACTGCTATCAGAGAATGAAGCAAATGTTTTCTGAAGAACCCCTAATGGTGACGACACCGTATTCCCCAATGAGCAACTAAACTCGCCGTGGTTACCGTTTGTGGTGATCAGAGACAACGGGTTTGAGGCGGCGCTGGTGGTGGGCTTTAAGACCTTGGCTAAAGGCCCACCAGGTGGAGAAGGAACCCAAGAAGCAGGGATGAGTCAGGTCGAGATTTGTGGCTTAATCTTGTTTCCACTTCCATTGTTACATCTCAAGCTCATCTCTCTCCCAAGAAGACAGAGAGAGCAGCGACAACCTCCCAGCTCATTTCTCGGAGCCGCCATCATTGAGAGGAAATAAAAACAAAACAACAAACAAATCCAACTCTCTTTGCACCAAACCCAGAAATGAAATCTCAAAAATTTGTCACTCTATATCAACCACAACCACCACCAATCAAAACCCTGAAAAATCCAAATCACCAAAACTCACAAATTAAACACAAAACCCAGAAAAATTGATCAAACCCCAAAACTGAGGTCAATGCCCCAGAAGGCAGCGACCTCGTTCTCCACAGCGACTCCGGCTCCGACCTCGTTCTACACCCACTTCGTACCAACACCCCTCCGACCCTTTCACTCCCAGTCTCCCACACTCAGACCTTTTCACGCCCAGAAGCCACCGGAGTTGCTCCTCTGCTTCGATCTCCTCTCCGATCTCAACTCCGCCGTCGCCGAAAAGCCCAAGGTCCCTCTGCATATGCTATTAAGATTGAACTCTTCGTTGATAATTGGATTGAAGTTCTGTTTCTTTGTAGTTTTTGCTATGGAAAATGGATTTGATTTGTGTTATTATGGAAATGGTGAACTGCAGGAGTCGATGGGCAGGCATGGGAGTGGAGAAGAGGAAGAAGGAGAACAGTGGAGAAAGAAGATAAGAAAGAAGACGGAGGAAATTTTGGAAAAAACTGAAGCAGGGGTATTCTCGTCACTTTACACAATGGATGCCTTACGTGGCGCTGAGCTGGCAAGGAGTGACTGACACGTCATCAAGCAACCCGAGAAAATGGAGGAGATGGACCGGTTGAACTGAAAATTGTGAGTTCAGGGACTTTTGGGATTAAATCAGAAAGGCAGGGACTGAAACGAGGACGAAGCCATACTTCAGGGACTAAACAATAGTTAGCCCTAATATTTTCAATGAGATTTCTGAAATTTCTAAAATGATTATGAGATGATCGAGTTTTAAATGAGTTGATTTACAGTACATTTTAAGATTTCAATACAAAGGAGGATTAAAAGTATTTTCACAAGATTTGAGATGATCGAGTTTTAAATGAGTTGATTTACAATACATTTTGAGATTTTAGTACAGAGGAGGATTAAGAGTATTTTCACAAGATTTGAGATGCCCGTTTTAGTTAACAGTGTAAAGTATTCTTCTTGAACTTGTACTGCATGCTTGGTTTTTATCTGAAATTTAATTTGGGAAAGAATTAAATTTTACTTTTATTTCTTTGAAATTATTTATTGTTTGTCTACTCACTCTAACAGTTTTTATAAATACTTTTCCCTGGGTTTTTCATATTTTCTTGCCCAGTCTGTAGATTAGTTGAGGTCGAGCCTAAGAAGAAGTCGAGGTATAGTGTCAACCGCTTCCATCTTTGTTGTAGGTTACACGTTAACCTACTTGTACCTTATTTTTATTTCCTTGTATATCTTGCTGATTAGAATTGCTTTGATAACCAATCTATTGTATAAATTGTGTAACATGGGTAGATGCAGACTATTGTACGTATCTGTTGTGGAGTTTGATACAGAAATGGAAAGCAGGTAGGCTCTAGTGGTTGAGGTTGGTTGTGAAATTTCTAGAAGTGTGAATATAGTGTTCATAGGTTTTTGGGTGGTCCATTTTTTGGAGTAATTATGCCAAATTTTCAGTAATTCCTGAAGTGGGCCCCCATATGGCCACCTAGGATTTTAGGGTGAAATGGGGAGCAGGTCCTGTCACTATCTCAATAACCAAGTGAGTATCTTTTAAGAACGACGCTGTCACATGCAAAGAATTCTAAATTTCTAATACAGTAAAAACAAGCATAAGGTGCGTTCAACTAAGAAGTGTACATTTATTCACCCACTACCTAATGACGAAGTCATGGGTTCGAGTCACCATGGGGGTAGGAGTGAAATCCTTTGATCCTCTTATAAGGAAAAAAAAAAAAAAAGTGTACATTTATTCACCAACCTCATGAATATTTTTCAAAGGTTGAGCTAACTAAAAAATTAGGTGGGGCAATTTACGCAAGTAACTTAATATTAAGTAACCGTGATTAAATGCTAGGCATGCAATGGCAGCCCTAAACCCTAGCCGCCCTGGTTTTGGGGTTCTCAAATGGCGGCCAACTCCGGCCTCGCCTCTAAGTGGAGCCTTCCTCTCCACGCTTTGTGGCTTCTCTTCGGCCATGCAACGCCGTTTGTTTTCGGCGAACACCCAACCAAAACAACCTCTTTGTCAGACTGATTTTCTCGACCATGAACCCGGATCTTCCCATGGGTTTGTTCGAAGAAGAACTGGCCTCCGGTGTTGGGGGGTTGAAGTCTTCCGACGCCGGATTGCAGAACAGGGTACATCGGGTCGGATCCGACCGAGTCGAGCGAGACTAAAGGATGAATGGATCGAGTTGCGGGGACTGTCCAGATCTGGTGGGATGTTTCAGCCATGGCAGAGGAAATTCCTCTCTGTTCAGAGCAAGATGGCGAGGAGAGTTCAGTTCAGACTTGCTGAGATGGCGGTTTGGAGAGGATTTTCAATCTGGATCAGCGCTAGTATTGTGGGTCGTGTGAAGTTTGATGCGGCGGCGATGGTTGCAGGTGCACAGGCGGTGGTCAGAGTGCAAGCTGACGGGTTACAAGCGGCGATGGCGGTGGTGGTCGCGGCTGGGATAGTTACCGGAGAAGGGGTGCCCGATTATGGGGTGTACAGATCAGTTGGGAGGCCCAACTCTAATTGGGTGCCCATATTAGTTCAGTGGCCCAAATCCAGTTGGAAGCTTTGGGTGTCCAAAGCAAATTTGGAGGTTGCCTGGGTTCTTTCACAAATCAAACTAATGGGCTTTAACTCTATGGGATTTCGCATCTGGGATCCAGGAGGATTGTTTCAGCTACGTGCCATTTTTTTCTTTATGTTTCGGGATGTGTCTATGTACTATGTTTATTTTCATAGTTTTATAGGCTCACTCTTAATAAGTGTGCACTGATTGTCTAATGGGTGGTGCTAGCATACCACGTCCTAAACTTGCCCTTGAGTTGGCAAGAGAAGGTATGTATCCGTGTCATTCTGGCTTGAGATGAATGAACGATTATTTGGTTCAAAAAAAAAAGTAACCGTGATTAAAGTGGAAGAATTAATTATATGCTTCCATTCGCCAACATGCATTTTCACATAGCACTACACCGTACCTAAATGATTGCCAACTCACAGTTTCTCTGGTGCTAGAAAATGCAATTAGATTCCACAATATGTTTTTACTTGATCACATGAGCCACCAATTCATTGGAGTTGATAGATTTTCCAATATGTCTCGTTTTCATCATACATGGCAACCATACTTTTATAAAATAAAATAAAAATTAAAAAAATTAAAAAAAATATATCTTTGTCTATTTCCATAACTAGAGAGCTGTTTTGTAAAACAGTTGAAGCATCTTTGTCATAATTAGAAACGGTCATGCACATACATGCAAGTTATTAAAGAATGAAAGAAACAACAAATATAGCATCACTAGCGATTTCCTCAAGGCTTATACTGTTTGAATTAGGGATCTAATCACAGATAAATGTTGTTTTTTAATTTCAAGAAGAGAAAAAAAAAAAAAAAGGAAAAGTGGGAGGGATCAGAGACAATAAGGGTCAAATTAGTAGTGTCGGTGTGAAGATAAGTGTTCTTGTACTACTGAAGCGGCAGCGATCAGTCAGCAAGAGATTAATTAGTAGTGTCGTTCTAATCAGTGACCACTCAAATCTAATCACTAGCTAGCCTAGCCTCCACATGCAGTTTTGCATTTCCAAACTTGATAGTGCTGCTCTCATCGTCTTATCCTAGTTTTTCTCCACAACAAACTAGTTGATGTAATTCATGACTCATCTGTGATTTGTTTAATGCAGACAATGATCATGGAAAAGCCAAAATAAGTACTGCAGAGTTTCATGATTTCTTTTCTAATCTGCGCAAGGCATTTGATCCTTTTCAATCACAATTGAGTGGATGTTTTTAATTGCTCTTGTTTAACTATCTGTTAGGCCGAGTTGGAAATTACGATCTGGTTGAGACATCAAAAACTGAAGAGGAAGTTCACCCATGAATTGCTGTTTTGGATTTATTAGTCGCTGAAGCTAGATATCTGGCTAGGGTTCTTCAGCACTGTAGAGTACGTAACCAATTTTAAGTTTATTAAAAAACTCGATCGGTTAGACTTGTTAAGGGATCAGGACGTAAACCCACATTTGGTTTTATCTATTATTGGATTGGGATGATTGGATTTGACTTGTCAATGCACAACTGGCCGTCAATCAAGGGTTGGATTCTAATGAGCAGCTTATTATTGGACTAAATTGTCCATCTAGATACTTTGGAAATTTTCCTACGTACACTCATTTAAATATAAAGTTTTCTTTATTTTATCTCCTGAGTTATTTTGGAGGCTTTGTTAAAGTTAATTAGCATGCATTGTTTGGTGCTCATTGTGGACAGCAGAAGGCTCCTGATCACATTGTTGAAGTTAATTAGCATGCATCCTCCTTTAATGGGTTGGGTCAAGGTGAACAAAGGAGCATGGAAAAGTGATTTGGGGCAAGCAAGTAATGGTGGTCTGTTTCGGAACTATAAAGTTTGGATAATTTTTGCAGCGGAGGTCATGCATGGCTTATTAAAGCAATAGAATTATCGTGGGTTCGAGACTGGAAATTAGTATAGTTGGAGGTGAACTCTACACTTGTTCTCAGTTTTTCTTTAATCTTCTCACCTTGTACCTTGGCAACTTCCTGTGAAATGGGATCATTGCTTGCATTGTATTTCTCAAATGCAATATCTTTGTACTCATATTTTGTGAAGGGAATCAAGCCGCGGATGTATTAGCAGATTTTAAAACTACTTCCTCAGGTTTGGTTTGGTGGGATTTGGCTCCACCAATCATTCATAATTTTTGTAATTGGAGTGAATTAGTCTTCCTAATTTTTATTTTTGTTGATGTTGTCAAGAGGTTTGGTATAGTTACTTCTCTATGTAATTTACTTTTTTTATATATAAATACTCTTCATTTTTTTGAAGTTCATCCAAAGTCAAAAAAGATAAGGAGCCAAGATAAAGAGCTATTGGAGATCAGCTAAAACTTTAGTCGAGTTGCTAGCACTTGGTTTTAAGATTACCACCATACTGGATCGGCTTGATCAAGTTTTTTTTTTTTTATCAGGCTTGATCAAGTTCATATTTAATTTGTTAAACAAATTATCACATTGGAATCATTATTGGATTATCAATTGAATCATAAAATCTGCATTTGAGTAATTTCCTAAATCTAGTGAAATAAAAGTCAATGGATTATATCTTATAAAATTAAAGTTTCAAGGATGTTTCTCTAAGGATTAAATACTTGTTAATTACTCATATTTTTCCCTGAAAAATAGTTTAGTCCCTCGTCTTTCAAATTAAATTGGATAGTCCTTATTCTTTCTAATTCTCACACAACAGGTCCAAAATGACTATTCTACCCCCAAGATCCTTTTTTTTATTTTTTTTTCTGGTTCTCTCTCTCTCTCTCTGCAAGCTCGTATCCGACCTCGAGTTTATCCATTCGATCCACCGCACTCACTACCACTCTGCAGCGCTTGGTGGGCCCCCCCTCACCCCTCATGGAAGCTCCGCCGCCACAATTCCATCTCCACCTCGGTCGTCATCCCCACTAAGCTCAGCCACCTCTCCTCCTCCTCATCCTCCACAACTCCCACCAATAAGCCCCGCCAGAACTGCAGCTTCCCAACCTAAAACGGCTCCGTGACGCCACGCCATCGGCCGCCGGAGCTCGACCTGGAGCTTCTGTCCCTCAAAAGCTCGAGTCCTACACCTCCCTCAAGGACCTCCTCCTCCTCTTTCATTGCCGTCCAGTCCCCGATTCCCAACTTAACCACCAACTCCGGCTACGAGATATCCATTCGTAACGGCCTCGTCAAGCGGGTCACCTGGGCCTATCTCCAGCCCGTGTCCTCCACTTGCGGCCCACACTTGCTCCGCCGCCTCTGGCTCAAGTGCACCCTGCCTCTCCTTCATCACCCACTGCCTCCTCCCCTTTCTCTCCCATACTTCGTTGTCTTCAGGCGCAGCGCCACCATCATTTTGGGAATTTCATTTAGAGAGAGAGAGAAGGGCAGAGACAGTTCGCCGGAGTGGTTGTTGGGTTTGCTGTCGGATCTCCTCTCCAATTGAGTTTTGCTGGAAACTTAACCGGAAAAGCTTGAACTGGAGCTGGAAGTTATGGCGAAGAGAAGAAGCCAGAAAGAGATGGGAAATTATAGAGAGTAGTGAGGAGGACAAGATCGATCTGTGGAGAGGGAGAGAGAGAAAAGCATAAAAAATAAATAAAAAAAGAGAGAAAAATTAGAAAAAGAGAGAGAAAAAAATATAAAAAGGATCTTGGGGGTAGAATAGTCATTTTAGACCTATTTTGGACATGTTGTGTGAGAATTAGAAAGAATAAGGACTATCCAGTTTAATTTGAAAGGCGAGGGACTAAACTGTTTTTCAAGAAAAAGTTTGAGGAGTAACAAGTATTTAATCCTTTCTCTAAATATCCATAAACTTTAAAAGGCCAAAAATAAAACTTAAGATGCTATATACATGGGAAGGATTTTAAAAGATTATATGAATTTTAAAAGTCTGTGTACATGTAGTGTGAATTATAAGAAGGAAAATATTATAAAGCATTTTCCAACCCTGACCTGTACGGCTGTACATTCAGCCCCCATTACCAGCTTTATGTGGCATCTATAATTTCTTATCGGCCTAAATCAGTAAATCTAGTAACTAGTCAATGAATTACAACTTATCAAATAAAATAGACAAATATGTTTCTCTAAATATCCCTAAATTTTAAGAGGTGGCTACAGACCAAAAGAAAAACTTTTTAAGAGGCTATATAAATGGTAAAGGATATTAAAAAGATTATTTGAATTTAAACGTCTATGTGCATGTAGTGTAAATTGTAGAGAAGGAAAGATTGTTAAGCATTTTCCAACATTTATCCGTACATTATTGTAATTAAAACCATCGTCTTCTTAATTTATAAGCTCTGCAGCCTGTCTCCTCTTCGAAACAAACCATCTCTCTGTCTCTGAGTCTCTCCTTTGCAAAAAAAAAAACCTAATCATGTTGGCCATGCTGGTGACTGCTCCTGCTGAGCAAACCCCTGTGGTTTTCGACTCCCAAGTCATTCAGTACCAATCCAACATCCCTTCCCAGTTCATATGGCCGGACCAAGAGAAGCTGAGCCCCAACCAGCCGGACCTTCTCACTCCGGCCATCAACCTCAGCGACGATCCTACCATCGTCGCGAACTAGATTCGTTCGGTCTACGAGACCTACAAGAAGCATGGATTCTTCCTCATCGTGAACCACGAAGTTGATCGGGAGCTCATTGCGAAAGCTCACGAGTACATGGACGTGTTCATGGTTATACTAGTAGCTTCACTGACAGGTTTAACTCCAAGCTTCCATGGAAAGAAACACTTTCTTTCAGGTACTCTGCTGAGAGCCAGAGCTCAACAATCGTCAGGGACTACTTTGTGAATGTCTTGGGTGAAGATTTCAAAGAAATCGGGTAATAATTGTTGATGTCATAATTTGGTTCAACAAATAATTTTGACTGTTCAACCCATTTCACGTAGGACGCGTTGAAATGTCAAAGAGTCCACGTAGGACTCTGACCTTTCAACGCACTTAAACCTTTCATCTAGAAAGAAAAGAAATATTCCTTAGACATAAATAAACATGACTAGTGAGATGCCTAACCATGGTATGCCGAGTCTTTGACCTTAGACCTCCACCTCTCAGGTCTTGGACAGTCACCATGTAATTGACTTGTCGTCTTAGATTGCAAGGTCAAAGCATATCGTGACCTGGCTATTAGAATAGCATAGTCTGAAGGAATCAGGAGCCTCAACCCCCAAAACCAAGAATTCGACCTCCAAGGCTTAGAAGCCTCGGCCTCTAAGGATCATGACCACGACTTCCAAGGCTAAAGCCTCGACCTCCAACGCCACGCACATGTAATCGTCATGAGGAGACATGGTAGTGACCAACTCTCACCAACTTTTCCACGTGTTAAGCCCCGACACCAAGTATGGCTATCTTGTCATGTCAACAGTGATTTGAGGACAAAGGATGGTTTATGTGGTGACACCTGTCACCAACTCTGTCAAACCCATCCTGGAGTGTCAGTAGGCAGAGAGTGGGGGGCTGACACCCCGATTTTATGGGATTGAGCCATGCCTTTCCCTTTCCACGTCAACTCTCTTCTCCTATAAATACCCAACCTTCACAAGGCTGAAAGGGGGGACTTCAGCTCTCTCTTTTCTCTCAACACTATGCTAAAATATCTAAGCCATGAAGCTCTACCAGTTGGAGGAGGATTGGAGGCCCAGCATCAGGTGAAGGAAGTCCGAGACGAGACTATCAGTTTCACCCAACAAGGAGCTTGGAGGCCCAGCATTAGGTGAAGGAAGTCCGAGACGAGACTATCAGTTTCACCCAACAAGGAGCTTGGAAGCCAGCATCAGGTGAAGGAAGCCCGAGGTGAGACTATCAGTTTCACCCAACAAGGTAGCTTGGAGGCCCAACATCAGGTGAAGGAAGTCTGAGACGAGACTATCAGTTTCACCCAACAAGGAGCTTGGAGGCCCAGCATCAGGTGAAGGAAGCCCGAGGTGAGACTATTAGTTTCACCCAACAAGGTAGCTTGGAGGCCCAACATCAGGTGAAGGAAGTCCGAGACGAGACTATCAGTTTCACCCAACACTACAAAAAAAAAAATTGCAACAGCCACGGCGCCTTCCCGTCGCGAAAAGCTATTTTGCCGTAGCAAAACAGCATTGGCGACGGCTCTGCGACGGCAAAGCTTCTGACGCCGTTGGTGGCGTCGCCAATACTTTTAGCCACGGCAAAATGCCGTCGTAGACCACTTTTGCGACGGTAAAGAGATTTGTGACCCTCATTCTGCGACGGTTTCATGCTACCCCTAATGCCGTTGCCATTACAAAATTTACTACGGCAAATTTCCGATCCCACCAATATTACTACGGTTTCAGCATAATTAATATTATGATAATTATATTACTTCCGATCCCACCAATATTTTTTCCTGCCAAAATTGTTTCCCGCCAATTTTTCAATACCAAATTTTGCTACGGTCTTGTTGCCGTAGCTTCGGTGTGGTGTTATGGAAATATATTCTTAGCTCGGGCAATTCACCAATGCTAGTAGCCAACCAGCATTTTTTTTTTTTTAACAAAACCTGTATTTTTGCAGCATCCAAAAATGGGATAAAAATATCAATATACAACACATATATTGTTCATTAACTCATCTATTTCATTGCAATGTAATTAAGTTGTTGCATTGTCAGAATATGTAATTAGAAGAAGTACAAAGTTATACCCAAAACCAAGCACCTAATGAAGACAACCAAGAGTAACACTTAACAAAAATTCCAATATTGCACTGTCAGAATATGTGCAATAACATTGAAACTCAGTCCATTGCTCTATCACTGCTTGAATCTGGATTCCCTTCTTCTCCTACAGACTCCCTTCGAATTTCATGGTCACTAGTTGCATCTGGAACCTAAGACATCAAAAAAAAAAAAAAAATTAGATATATCATGTATGGCTTTGCATATCACCCTTTTTCAATGTCACACCATAATCTAATTCCAATAATTAATATCGTAGGTTGCACTATTCTTTATAATCATATTACAAAGAGAAGGGCAGTATGAGAGGAAATTTCAAAGCAAGTGTCATCAAAGCTAGTGTTTCTTTTACAAGTTGATACTAGTATGTATATTCATCATTGATAAATTAACAAAGGTATGTGAACAACAGCAAAGAAATTGAACAAGAAAAAAAAAGCTAGAAAATCAATGGGAGATACATGCAACACAGCACACGGCACACCAACACATTTATTGGCAATTCAATTACTAAGGCCTTTGGTAAAGTATTCCACTCACAAAAATCAACTAAACTATTGATTGTTGCTAGGAGAGTGATGGCACAGGAAGAAATTGAACAGGACAGAGGCACTAGATTCACCATTTAATATAAATAAAAGCAAATATACTTGACAGATTTGTCAACGGCATACATGCCAAATATACTAGACAGATTTGTGAACGGCATACATACCTCTGCTATTTTCGCTAGCTGATCGTAGTTATCATGTCCATAGAAGAATGGCTCCTTATGAAATATCTGTATGGAACAAGGCTCAAGCATAAGCATCACAAGACAGGAACTCAATTCTTGACATGGTGTCAAATTATGAACCTTCTTGCCATCCGCCACCCATGGATGAAGGCAAACATATCAAGATCCATGGTCCATGCAATACTAAGAAAAACTTTCCCTTTGCATATAAAGTACTAGTTGTAGATAGAAAAACCATTGCAGATATTGAAGTAGCCCGACCAAAGTAAAAGATCATAAGATCATACTGTCAGGGGTGATTAGGGAAGATACTATACCAGCAAAAAACTACAACAATGCAACTGTATCTAATATAGATGTCAGGAAAAAAAAATGGGGAAATGCTTACCAGTTGGCTCGGACCAATTTCTTGAAGTTTCAACATGCATGCAATTAAAATACAATGCTTATGAATATTAAGCAACTGATTACTATGATAAAACAATATGTACATGTAGCCCAATAACACTGTCCTCCACAACCAAACAATCTCTGACTGAGATTCTGAGTCTCTGTCAGGCATAGGCAGTTAGTGTTTTGATATTTAGAAATGTGCAGTGAAGGTAGAAGATGTGGATATCCACATTCGCAAATGTCAAATTAAAATGTAGATTGTTTACCTTGGCAGCTATAAGATAAATTGAAGGGTCGGGCTTTTTTTCCTTCACATCATCACCTGCATAAAAAACAACAGAAATCATTGAAGTTAAATATCTGACTCTCTTAAAAAAAAAACCAATTCAATCAAATTAGCTCAATGAGGAAGTGTTATTACTGAAACAAAAAAGTTCTTGAACAGTGTTACAATCCATTAACACTGGCAGCTAAACTAATCTATAAACATAATGGTATTTGATTTAGGCTTCTAGGAAACAATGCAGCAAATAATGATATAATGGAGCTGGAATGTCAATCATTCATAATTGATGTGATCCTAAGCACATGAGATCGTATGCTAATAAGTGGAGTAATAAGTCACAACATGTGTCTCACAAAAGGTTTTAACTTTTAACCAATAAGTTATAAAAGATATCACATTTTGAAAGTAATGAACATACCAGCAAGAAAGCGATCAAGACCTCGAAAGCACCCCTAAAATAAGAAAGTTACGTACAATGAATTGATAAACACTTTGTAGAAACAAAGAGGTAGATACTACTTCTCACATTAAAAACAATGTCGGAGAAAAGGCTTACATTTCCTGTAAGGCTTTCAAGACATAATATAACTGAACTTTTAGTAGCTGCAGACAAATAGCAAGCTTTTTCCCCTACAACAATGAAAGAGACAGAATCACTCCCACAAGAGTTGAAGAGGCCTTCTATAGGCTTATGTAACATAACAGATATTAAAAAGTGTGTGCATTAGCGCCATTAATAAGAACGACATGCTATTAATTGTCAGAAGACACTACCCGAGTCTCTTCTTGTGGTTCCCTAATAGCTGCTGACTTGGGTTCTTCACCATCTTCAATAGACCCTGAGATTGAAGACCAAAACTTAATTACCAAAGTTTACACAACTAAGCCTAACTCAAAGAATTCGACAAAACAACATAACTGAGACCTCATTATACAGAGGTAGAGGATATTCTTACTTGAACATGGAGAAGATTTAGAATATCTGTAGAAGATATTCATACAACATCGCATTATACAGAATTTTCTAGGTTGCATCTAGATCTCACATATCCCTAAACTTTGCTCCTTTTTATTATTTCCCATTGGTAGATCAACCATTACCTCAAACCAATATATTGGATCCAATTCTCGACAAGTAGCCCAACTTATTTATTTGTAAATGATGGCTTTTAAAATATTATCTCAAGGACCCATCTAGATAACCATTGAGAAATCTGGTAGCTAGCCAAAATGGTTTACCATTATAAGATTTTAAGATGCGACAAAAATAGTAGCCAAAATGGTTTGCTCCTATTGAAGGTAGATGATAATGGTTCAAAAGAATGAAATATAAATGACAAAGTGACAAACTTTCACAACAACTTCATAAACGAATCAGCATGTGAAGGCTGATCATGACTATGAATATATTCAAGAACAGTACTTTGATCTAAATTTCATATGAACTTAAAGTGTGTGATGTCCGATAATAAGATGAAACGATAAAAATACTCGATCTTGAAAGGCTTTTATTCACCTTGATGTCGGAAATTAATTAGAACAGCAGACTGCTTAAAATTGACAGCAACATCATTCCAAAACTAAAGCTGGAACAAATATCCCCAAGAGGCCACATCTCCTCAGAACCAACAACTTGTAATACCAACACAGGACTAGCAAAGCAAACAGCTGCAGATAATACACTTGATCACAGAGGTGCAGATGCATCCCATCTTTAGCAAAAAAAAGCTTTTGTTAAGCAAAAGAGCAAATTGACAAAATATTTGAAATTAGACATGCCAAGTGAAAATCAAATGAATCATGCCAAAATCAGATTCATAAAACCTTTATATCAAATTTGGAATCCGAACAGCTGAACTCAAACAATTATCATACAACCCTAAATTAGAAAGAATATAAACAAAAAGAAAAAAGAAACCAAATCTGGAATATGGATTAGAAACCCTAGATTAGATAGATACCATAGATTGGCGAGGTAGATTCGCAGGTAGTCGAGAGGCTGGTCAAATGCCCACTAAATTGAGTATGAGATCTTGCCCTTCACGAGTTTCCTGTCGAAATGGTAGATATGGAATTTCAGCTACAGGAACATGATAATGACGGCATGGCGGAGGTCGATCGTCCCGGCGATGGCGCGTGGCGATGAAGTGGACAGCGAAGACGCTGATGGTGGATTCCACGGTCATGGTGATATGGATGATGGAAGGGTTATGGCGCTGGAAGGAGAAGAGAGAGAGAGAGAGAGAGAGAGAGAGAGAGAGAGAGAGAGAGAGAGAGAGAGAGAGAGAGAGAGAGGAATCGAGAGGGAGTGAAGTTTTTCTCTTTTTCGTTGGTCAGAGTTTCATAGAGATAAGATAAAATTTTCCTACTCTCTCCTGTCTCATGCCTTCACACGACGGCAGTTGGTTGCAGTAGCAGTATATTAGTGTTTTGCTACCCTTATTGCCACGGCACCTCAATTATGTCTCATAGTTCTCATATTCTTGCGACGGCGGAAGTTTGCCGAAGTTAAAGCATGAGCAATGGCGACTGCAAATGCTTGCCGATGCAAACTGCCGTGGCCATTGCAATTCTTTTTTGTAGTGCAACAAGGAGCTTGGAGGCCCAACATCAATCGAAGGAAGCCCGAGGCCATACCTTCAATCACAAGAGGTGGACGACCAATGCCACACATATAATCAAACTAATCGAAGGAAGAGATAGGCCCACTTCAAGAAAGCAACCCCACCACTTTACACTCGAATTTCAACGGAACTTCCATTGACTCGTTGTTGCCAAAATTGGCCGGCACCAACAATAATAAATTGCGATCACACCTCCTACTACTTTGTCGATGTTACTGTGATTTTAATATGCATTCATTTTACATCTAATTATCTAATTGAATCAAAATTACAACATTAACAATAAAATTACTACATTTATTTTATATTATTTACATATGATACAACAAAATTTATAACATTGACAAAAAATTTATTCTTGTAACGAGGTTGTAGATGGAGTAATAATATTAAGATTACATATAAGTAAACTCACGTTACGACAATGATAACAAACTTCTGAAAATATATGACACACATGTATATATGTATTGTAGAATTTTCAGTGAAATCTTATAGATATTATATATAACCTTTTACTCAAAGTAAAAAAAATAGATAATTTTCCCAAATTATAGATGTCAAATACAACATCTCTCTGATATTTTTTTTAATCATATGTTTTCTCTTTTTTATTCTCTTCTTTCCAATTTTTAGATCTAAAATATTTTAGTTGATTTTGATGGATGTGTCGATATACCCGTATTTTTAGACCTTAATTATCTGCAATATCCACTATTTTGGTCATTGTTTTTTTTTTTTTTCTAGGAAGAATACTCGGAAGTGATGAACAAACTATCCAATGGGATACTGGAGCTACTGGGACTGAGCCTAGGAGTTGGGTGGGAGTACTTCAAAGAGTTCTACGGAGGAAACGATTCGATCAAGAGGTTGAACTACTATCCAATGTGCAAAAAACCAGATCTAACACTGGGAACTGGGCCTCACAGTGATCCCACTTCCTTGACAATCCTTTATCAGGATCAAGTAGGGGGCCTTGAAGTGTTTTTCGATGAGAAGTGGCACACCATTACTCCTGTCCTTGGTTCTTTCGTCATTAACATTGGTGATACTTTTATGGCCAGTTAACTCTATTCTTTAATATGTTGCGCAATGGAATAGCATGTAGAGGCACTAGTACTACTCGTATTATTGCACCTATATTCCTTCACCTTGACCACTCGAGAGTTATTATCTATTTAGGTTCGATTTTTCTATGCAGTTAGGCATAGGTACTATTAGTCGTTTTGTTGTCCAATAATCAGTATGGATCACTCTTCAGGCTAACTAAGTTGTCGTGCTATATATAAAGCACTGATATTGTTTCAGTTTAGCCACATTGTTCAGGTTATAGTTTGGTAAAACCCGATAGGCTTCGTTAATTTAGTTGTAAACTACGGTGTCACTTTTCAAATGTGTTCGACTTTAAGCCTCCACGATATTTCCTTGGCCTCTAATTTACATACGTACATTTTAGAGTTGGACAAAAATCGTGATTAATTAATGTATGCTTTCCTCATGATGTGAACTTGCAGGCTCTGTGCAATGGGATTTATAAGATCAGCTGCTTACACAGGGCTGTGTTAAACAACAAAACTGTAAGGAAATCTCTTGCTTTCTTTCTCAATCCAAACAAGGACAGAGTAGTGACTCCACCAGCAAGTTTGATCAGTGCTGATAACCCGAAGTTGTACCCAGACTTTACTTGGCCTACTCTACTAGAGTTTACGTACCCAGAAACATTACAGGGCTGACATGAGCACCATTGATGCCTTCTCGGACTGGATTAATAAGCAAAAGGGTGGAGAGGAAAAGAAAGACCAAAGAAACTAGGGAGTCTGTGTTATGTGCTTTGGTGGTGTGTACGTATAAGGGAATAAAGAAGTAAAGAGACTCCATGTTATCTAGCTGCTTGTTGTTCTTAAATTTAGTTTTCTGTCAATTCAAGCATGAATTGTGTCCTTAACATGTATTTCTTATTGATCAGGAAAATGTGCTAGGGTATCAATGTTACTGATTTGCTGTTTGATAATAAATTTTAGTTTTTCGACATATTTAAACATAGAATACCAATAACACGGATCAAGTTCTTATGCAACCATTGTCATTGCAACCCTCCCAGAGGTCAACACCTCTCATGAACCCTTGAAATCTTAATAACTAGCAAGCCTGAGCATGGATTACATCTCCACTTTAATTTATAGATTTAAGAAAATTGACTGGTATAGCAAAGGCAGAGAAATATTATTTCTTTGAAATTTCTCATCCCATATGAGGAGATGAAAAACATGATTTGATAATTTAACAAAAAAAAAACGTAGTTGAAAATATAAAAAACCTCATTAGTTTGGGGTTTCAATGAAAACTCAAATTCTTCGATGCCCCGAGCCGGCCTTGGGCATGTGGCGGACGAGGCTTGGCCCATGGTCCCAACCAAATGATCCCCAAACTGAGGAATTGGTATTTTAAACCTCATCTTAGGAAATGCCAATGGCAAACACTCTAGGGTACTTTTCATATCTCAGCCCTGGAAATCAAATGATAATATCAAGGATAACAAATATAATATTGAAGGAAAGAAATAGAGAAAGCTGCATCCAAGCATCGTCGTCAACAACGTTGTTAACTCAACACTAAATCACCAACTAAAACGTCATTAAGAAAACAAAACAAAAGGAAGATAGGCTGGTGCTCTAACCAATTAATATAAGAGATTCGCTACAAATTATTCTATCCACCTGAGAGGTGTCGTTCAAAGAATACAGTATCTTGGACATTTGATCCTAAACATGTTTCGAATCTTAGCTACAGACCAAAAAGAAAACTTTTTAAGAGGCTATATATAAATGGTAAAGGATATTAAATGAGGATTTGAATATCAACGTCTATGTGCATGCAGTGTAAATTGTAAAGAAGGAAAGATTATTCAGCACTTTCCAACCTTTATCCATACATCCAGCCCCCATTCCCAACCTCAAGAATTTCCATCGAATCAACCTCCGTTGGATTGATGTCAAGGAAATGGACCATTCTCCTGCGTTCCTGTCTTGTATGTGCGTTAAACATTATTTGAGTTCTCACAAGAAACATGTGACATCAACCTGTCATGTGTGTGTGTGATTCATGCATCTAACCTGCAATTGATGACATCCACATGCAAGACTCCTATCCTACACTTGTAAAACAACCCCATGCATGTTCTACAATTGTAATGTAATCTCTGCTCCCATCTATCCCCCTCGTCTTCTTTATATATAAGCTCTCTGAAGTCTGGCTCCTCTTCACAAACAAACCATCTCTCTCTCTCTCTCTCTCTCTCTCTCTCTCTCTCTCTCTCTCTGAAAGTCTCTCCTTTGCAAAAAAAAGCCTTAACCATGTGGTCATGCCGGTGCCTGCTGCTATTGAGCAAACCCCTGTGGTTTTCGACTCCCAAGTCATTCAGTACCAATCCAACATCCCTTCCAAGTTCATATGGCTGGACCACGAGAAGCCGAGTCCCAACCGGCCCGACCTTCTCGCTCCAGCCATCAACCTCAGAAGCGATTCTGCCATCGTCGCGAACTTGATTCGTTCGGTCGACGAGGCCTGCAAGAAGCATGGATTCTTCCTCATTGTGAACCACGGAGTTGATCCGGTGCTTATTGCGAAAGCTCACGAGTACATGGACGTGTTCTTTGAGATGAAGCTCTCGGAGAAGCAAAGGGCTCAGAGGAAGATTGGTGAGAGCAATGGTTATTCTAGTAGCTTCACCGGCAGGTTTAACTCTAAGCTTCCATGGAAAGAAACACTTTCTTTCAGGTACTCTGCTGAGAGGCACAGCTCAACAGTCGTCAAGGACTACTTTGTGAATGTGTTGGGTGAAGATTTCAGAGAAATCGGGTAATAATACATTGTGATCTCATAGATTTTGTTGTAACATTTTAATATTTTATTTATTATTGAAATTAAATTTGGGTGAATTTATTTTGTGTTTAATTTCTGAATTTATTTGTGTGTTTAAATTCTGAATTTATTTTGAATTTTATTTTGTAACTCATGGTATTTTATTTTGATTTATTTTGGGTTTTAATTTTTGTAACCTATGGCATTTGGTTACTACCCTATTAATTGTAGGGAGTGTCCTAAGAGCCTATAAATAGCACCATTTGTTGCATGCTAAAACATATCAAACTTTTACTCAACTATTCACCCATCAACCTTCTTTCCAAAATCCCCCAAAAGAGTCTTGTGTGTTTTTTTTGCCAGAGAAAGGTGTTCTTTTGGTGGAGCTTTGGGTTCCTCCAATTTGTGCAGATTGGTGTGAGCCATACAACTTGTTGTTAGGCTGTTATATCCTGGAGGGGACAAGTCAAGAGATTTCTGGTGCACCGGCATTGTTCCGCAGAGGGCTTGAATCTCCTTAAAGAGAGCGAGATACCCGCGCCTCAGCCTTTTGTCAACGAGTGTCTCAAGAGAAATTATAATATTTTATTGTAATTTCGCAAACAATTTTAAGGAGATTCAACAATATGGAGCGTACTCAAGAGAAACCGTTTGACAATGTGAGAGATCTCAACAAGCCTTTCCGCTTCAAAGGTGCACATTTCAAGAGATGGAAGAGAAAAGTTCTCTTCTACCTTAATCTTCTCAAAGTTGCCTATGTGCTAACGGAGAAGAATCCATCAAAGAAGAGTACCGAAGGCATGAAGGATGATGAACTCCTTGCTCATGAAGAAAAAGTTGAAAATTTTCAAAAGGATGAGTATAATTGTCGGTACTATCTCTCTTGAACTGTCTTGCTGATCATTTTTATGATTATTATGATACAACATACTCTTCTGTCAAGAAAATTTGGAAAGCATTACAGAGCAAATATGACACCGAGGAAGCTGGTGCGAAAAAATATGCTGCAAGCCGTTTTTTCCGCTATCAAATGGTGGATGGCAAGTCGGTTGCGGAGCAAGTCCAAGACTTCCAAATGATTGTAGTCGAAGTTACATCTGAAGGTGTCAAAATTGGTGAAAATCTAGTGGTGGCTAGTATCATTGATAAACTTCCACCTTCATGGAAAGAGTTTCAAAAATCCATGCGTCATAAACAGAAGGAGATTTCCTTGGAGACGTTGACGACTCGCATCCGAGTTGAGGAGGAAGCAAGAGGTCAAGATGTTCTTATGCAAGATACAAACAATGACACCTCCAAGGTAAATTTAGTATCTTCCAATAATAATATGCCCAATGGTCATTTTCATAAAAATTCTCTTATGCAGCCAAAGAAGAAAAATATGAAAAAAGTTGGTAAACCTCACCAACAGAATAAAGACAAACCAAGCTATGTGAATAAGAACCAATATCCTCCTTCAGAAAATAAGCAACAATATACTTGTTGTTATGTTTGTGGCAAAAGTGGGCATATTGCTCGAAATTGCAATTACCGAAAACGTGACGCTGTTCCTCAAGCTCACGTCACTGAAGAACCATATGTGGCAATGATAAC
Organism: Rosa rugosa; assembly: GCF_958449725.1. Lineage (NCBI taxonomy): Eukaryota > Viridiplantae > Streptophyta > Magnoliopsida > Rosales > Rosaceae > Rosa > Rosa rugosa. The sequence continues at coordinate 33,764,350 of NC_084825.1, forward strand.
TTATGTAAATATGGTTCAAAGTGTTGAAGGATGGTGGGCAGATTGTGGTGCTAATAGGCATATCTGCTATGATAAAGATTGGTTCAAGAAATACACTCCTTTTAAGGAGCCCAAAACAGTTATGCTTGGAGATTCACATACTACTCATGTGCTTGGAACAGGTGAGGTGGAACTCAAATTTACTTCTAGTAGGGTGCTAACTTTGAAAGATGTGTTGCATACACCCTCCATGAAGAAAAATTTGATGTCTAGTTATCTTCTTAATAAGGCTGGTTTTAAACAAACTATGGAATCTGACCAATATGTGATCACCAAAAAAGGTGTACTTGTGGGCAAAGGTTATGCTTGTGATGGCATGTTCAAATTGAATGTTGAGAATAATAATAAAGCATCTACTTCAGTTTATATGCTCTCTTCTTTGAATTTTTGGCATGCACGTTTATGTCATATAAATAGTAGATATGTGGGAATCATGAGTAGCTTAGGTTTAATTCCTTCAGTGCAAAAGGATTTTGAAAAATGTGAGACTTGCAGTAAAGCAAAAATTACTAGAAGGCCTCACAAAATTGTTGAAAGGCATACCGAGCTATTGGAATTAATTCATACAGACTTGTGTGAATTTGAGGGAATTTTAACTCGTGGAGGTAACAGGTATTTTATCACTTTTATTGATGATTGTTCTAAATATGCTTATGTCTATTTGTTGAAAAATAAAAGTGATACTTTTGCCAAATTTAAAGAGTTCCTCCTTGAGGTTAAAAATCAATTTAGTAGAAAAATTAAAAGGCTCCGAAGTGATAGAGGGAGAGAATATGATTCTTCTGAATTCAATTATTTTGTTCAATCTTTAGGAGTGATTCATGAAGTTACTCCACCTTATTCACCTGCATCTAATGGTGTGGCAGAAAGAAAAAATAGAACTTTGATTGAGTTAACAAATGCCATGTTGATTGATTCAGGTGCTCCCTCTAATCTTTAGGGTGAAGCAGTTTTAACTGCTTGTTATGTGTTGAATAGAGTGCCACATAAAAATACAAAAATTACACCTTTTGAGGTGTGGAAGGGGCATAAACCAAATTTGGGTTATCTTAGAGTTTGGGGTTGTCTAGCCTTTGTGAGGTTAACTGACCCTAAAAGACCAAAATTGGGTGCTAGAGCTATTACTTGTGTTTTCGTTGGATATGCTTTAAATAGTACAGCCTATAGATTTCTTGATGTTGAAAATCATGTTGTGATTGAATCTAGTGATGCAATTTTTCATGAAGAAAAATTTCATTTTAAATCGAAAAATAGTGGGGGTCAAGAATCTAGAGAAAATGTTTTTATCCAACCTAGTTCTTCTTCTTCTAATTTACATATACAAGAAACTTATGACAATGAACCTAGAAGAAGTAAGAGAGCTAGAGTTGAAAAAGATTTTGGCCCTGACTATTATGTTTATAATATTGAGGAAAATCCTATTTCTTTACATGAAGCTTTATCATCACCAGATGCAATTTTCTGGAAAGAGGCTGTGAATGATGAAATGGAATCCCTAATTTCTAATAATACTTGGAAATTTGTAGATTTACCAACAGGGTTTAAAACCATTGGGTGTAAATGGGTCCTTAGGAAAAAGCTCAAACCGGATGGAAGTATAGATAAATATAAAGCTAGACTTGTTGCTAAAGGTTTTAAGCAAAAAGCTGATCTAGACTTTTTTTATACTTTTTCTCCGGTTACAAGGATTACATCCATTAGATTATTGATTGCTATTGCTGCAATTCATGATTTGATTATTCATCAAATGGATGTGAAAACAGCTTTTCTAAATGGTGATTTAGATGAAGAGATCTATATGGACCAACCAGAAGGTTTTATAGAACCTGGTCAAGAGCACAAGGTATGTAAGTTATCTAAATCCCTTTATGGTTTAAAGCAGGCTCCTAAACAATGGCATGAAAAATTTGATTCCTGCATGATTGAAAATGGTTATAAATCAAATGAATGTGACAAGTGCATATATTATAAATCTTGGAAAATTCACATGTTATTATTAGCCTCTATGTGGATGATCTGTTAATTTTTGGCTCAAATTTGCATGTAATTGATGAGACAAAAACTATGCTTAAGAGAAATTTTGATATGAAAGATCTTGGTGAGGCTAATGTTATTTTGGGCATGAAAATAACAAAAACATGTGATGGTAATTTTCTTGATCAGTCACATTGTATTGAGAAAATTTTGAAGAAATATGATTATGTTGGCCACAAGCATGTGTTGTTCACTTATTTCATGTTGAAAGTGAAAATGATGTGATTAATCAAAAGGAATATGCAAGCATAATAGGCAGTTTGCGCTATGCAACTGACTGCACTAGATCTGACATTGCATATGCAGTTGGAGTACGCTAAGGTTCACAAGTAAACCAGGTAAAGATCATTGGCATGCAATTGAGCGTGTTATGAAATATTTGCTTGGTACTAAAAATTATGGATTATTTTATAAAAAATATCCTGCTGTACTTGAAGGCTTTTGTGATGCCGATTGGAATACTCTGTCAGGTGATTCTCTCTCTACCACTGGTTATATTTTTACATTAGGTGGATGTGCTATTTGTTGGAAATCAAAGAAGCAAACAATAATCTCTAATTCAACCATGGAAGCTAAACTTATTGCTCTAGCTTCAGCAAGTGAAGAAGCAAATTGGTTGAGAGATTTATTGCATGAAATTCCCTTGTGGGAAAAACCTATACCACCTATATTGATTCATTGTGATAGCACTACAGCTATTGGTAGAGTAAATAACCGTTATTATAACGGTAAATCCAGACCTATACGAAGAAAGTACAGTACTATGAGATCATATTTGAGTGATTGAATTATTAATGTGAATTATGTTAAATCATGTGATAATCTTGCAGATCCTTTAACTAAGGGCTTGGCAAGAGAAAAGGTCTGGAGTATATCGAGGGGGATGGGATTGAAGCCCACATCGTCATGAGCCATATATGAGGACACCCAACCCGGTGATTAGAGATCCTAAAAATTGGGTTCAATGGGAAAAACGAATCATATATAAGGTGGCCGTAAGAAAAATGCACTATATTTTCTTACTCATCATCCCTATGATGTGAGTGCATTAATCTTGTAACGTATATGAAGGTTGAGTTCATTAAAACTCTTAATAAAATCTGTAGCTCATATGAGTGGGATGTCATAGTTACAAGAGCATACTTGACGGATTTTACCTATATGAGTGTGAGAGTGGGGCCGCTCTCTATAAGAATTGGGCTTATTCTTGAAATACACTCATGAAAACCGGGATAAGCACAATGTCGTAACGTGCTGGCTAATAAAGCTCATATTAACACCTGAATTATTATGTGTGAGCAGTAGTTCTTATTTTCCCTTAAGCAGTTGTAGTTCAAGTCTGAGACCACTATCAACTCTGGAGTAGGGATTGCTGTTTCACTAAGTGAAGGTTCAATGCAGAGCACACCTTCATGATGCATAATGGTTCGTCTTTGGCCGGTAACTTTGGTTTATATTTGTTTTTAAAATATTAAAATGAGTGGGGGAATGTTGTAGCATTTTAATATTTTATTTATTATTGAAATTAAATTTGGGTGAATTTATTTTGTGTTTAATTTCTGAATTTATTTGTGTGTTTAAATTCTGAATTTATTTTGAATTTTATTTTGTAACTCATGGTATTTTATTTTGATTTATTTTGGGTTTTAATTTTTGTAACCTATGGCATTTGGTTACTACCCTATTAATTGTAGAGTGTCCTAAGAGTTAGGGCTGGCCTCGGGTCGGTGTTGGCATTTCTGGTGTAAGAACCGAAACCGAAACCGATTATGGCATCTCGGTTCGGGTTTGACATTTTCCAGTTGTAGAACCGAGATGAAACCGAACCGACCATGCTCGAGTCGGTTCCTCGGTTTGTCGGGTTCATTTTCATGATTTCCAGAATACCAGAACGAGCTGGTTTCTGAGTTTCTGACCTGCTTTCTATTTCTGGTGCAATATGCAAAAATCACCAAAGTACCAGCCTTCAGTTTCCCAGCAACAAAAACTCACAAACTGACCACTACCAAGTACCAACAATCCACAAATTCACAAGGTTAAACTCAATGAAACTAAAAACTAAAGGCTGAAAATGAAAAGTAGCAAATGCATTGTGCATTATTGCATTGAACACTCAACAATCCAACATCAGAAACTTGTAAGCAAATAAGCAATAATGCCATCAATCCATTACAAACTGTCAAAGTCTCAAAGCCTCAAAGTACAAAACTAAAAACTATGAAACTGTCAAAGCTGTAAAGCAACCATTTCCAGCAATTCAGAGTTCAGACCAATTGAAACATAATAACAGATTAACAACAACACAATTCAACCAATATAACTTTGTAACAGAACAAAAACACCATAATTCAACCAAGAGTCAATTTAAATTTTAAAAGGTAGAAAAAATAAAACAATGGCACCAATGGTGGCTGCAATGCAGCAATGCAAACTCTGATGCTTATTGGCAGGCATGCTATGCAGCATATCACTCCTTTCAAACAATCAAACATGCTTTCCTCGATGCTCAATTCCATCACCAAATAAGCAAATCTGCATTAAAAAAAAAAAAACAAACCAAAGCATTGAAACACAAATCAATGCTTTATTCCAAGACTTGCTATAGATTGTTCAAACAATATGATCAAAGGCTCAAAGCAATAAAAAGTTGAAAACTGATCAGACCTTTCCAAGACTCATTTTTTCAGCTTTCTCAATTTTTTCTTCTTGGATGTAGAAACTGTAGCAGCCGAAGCCTCAGAACTTTTAGTGGTTCGGGGACTTGGTGCAGAAATAGATGCAGCAGCAGCTTTGTTCTTGGCCTTCTCAGCTCTCTCTCTGTCCTCCTTTTCATGTTCTGCACACATCAAAAATAGAATGTTCAAACTCATATGGTATGTTTTAAAGAATAAAAACACAAAACAATCGAAAACACATACCAGCTTCAATGTTTTCATAGGACTCCATTTCCTCTATAGTAGGAATGTACTCCAACCCCATAATAGCATCAGACTTCAACCAATTTTGAAGGCATATAAGCTTTTCAACAGTTTTGGGATTTAAGGAGCTTCAGTATGGATCTATCACTCTTTTTCCCGTGCTGAAACTTGATTCACGTGCTGAAACTTGATTCACTTGCTACTGTGGACACTTGAATGGCTAATACATCTCTAGCCAATGCTTGCAAGTTAGGATATTTACCCCCATTTAGCTTCCACCAATCCAAAATCTTCCAGTCATCTTGTTGAAGTGGTTTTTCTATAGGGTCTAGCAAATACCTATACACCTCATGTCCCACAACAGCTTCATTATTTTGTTCTAGCTGCCGGTTCCATTCTTCTTGCATAACTGCCCTCTTCCCACTAAGTGACCTTGATCTACTTTTAGACTTGCTAGTTGCTTCATTATTTGTTGCACCTTTAGCCTTGTTTTGTCCACTACTTGCACCATTTTGCTGACCATACAAATCACATAGATCGATAACAAGCTGCTTCACTTCATCACATTTCTTCTTGATCTCCCAACTACTTAAATTCAACATTGTTTCACTTACATGAGCAATGTTTCTCAATTTATACCTAGGATCTAAGACCAAAGCAACTAGGAACAGCTGATTCATTTCATCCAAGGAACCAAAATACTTGGAGTACTTTGTCTTCATCTTCACTGCCATGTTGTACAACACTTTGTCTGCTTCTGTTGAATCAGGTCCGATACCACCAGAACTGAGTTCTTCAAGCTCTGCTTCGATGCCAACAATATCATGAAATGCCTTGTGGGCAGTAGGTGTAAGTGAAGCACTAACATTAAGTGTAACATCATAAAATACCTTCAAAAACTTCACAAAAATTGCTGCATTGTCCCAATCTGTTTCATTTGGTGGCCCAACCCTTTTCACAGTAGCCTTCTTTGGTCTCTCAGCTTCATCATCTTCCTCAAATTCCTCAGCTTCATCAAAGTAGCTTTTGTACTTTGTATCCTCATCATCAGCCAACCGAACAAAACCTTTTTTCAACTCCAAAGCTGTGTCCAACATAAGAAAGGTGGAATTCCACCTTGTTGGAACATCTAATATGCAAATCTTATTGCATTCAACTTTCTCCTTTTCTACACAGCTTTTGAATTCATCTAACCTTGCACTAGAACTTCTAACATATCTCACAGCATTCCTTATGCTACACACTGACTTCTCCATCATATTTAATCCAGATTTCACAATGAGGTTTACAATGTGAGCCAAACATCTCACATGCATAAACCTACCTCCACAGATTGGTTTGATCTCCCAATTGCACATTTTCTTCCTAAGATAATCAATGGCATGCTTGTTGGCAGAGGCATTTGTAAACACGAAAATCTGAAAGCAAAGAGAATGCAGACACGTGTACAAAAATAATAATTTTATTAATTTAAGTGCGGGTTACAATCTTTGGTAATCCTCTGATTCGATCTTCGACGATGAATTTCACTCAAGGGCTTGACGCTTGATCTTGAGTGGTATGATGATCACGAGAGTTGACACATGACGAACGCTTTGACTTGAGGTTGGTGAGGAACCGGCTATTTGGCAGCTTGAGGGTTCTTCACACGTGCTTGGGAGGCTTCAGAGATTCCGAGAGTATTTTCTTCTCTATTTTGGCTGAAGTCCTTCTCTTGATTTGAGAGGGGGTATTTATAGTGTCGGCGTCTCTCTCAATTTGGAATGCCTTGATGACACGTAATTAATTGTATTTTCCTTAATTACGTAATCAAATCAATCAGTCTTAATTAACTGATTTAATCACGACTATTAAGGAATTAACCAATTAATTTGATGGCTGATTTTAATTGTATTTCGTTAATATCACAATTAAATCAATCAGTTTTAATTAACCGATTTAATTATAACTATTAAGAAATTTAGCCAATTAATTGGATGACTGATTGTCGTCTTGATTATCAATTTAAATAAATTGACATTTAATCAGCAAACGAAATTTAATACTTGATTTGACTCGGAATCAATTGATTTAATTTGGTTGATCCGCTTTAATATCAGCTGATTAAGTCGGAACAAATTTATTTATTGCCGTCAGACTTTTTGTATGCCGCCACGTGTCGTTCCCTGAGTCCGCTTGGTTTTGCTTACTCATAAGCCACGTGCACAGTTTATGGGACCCACATGCCGACTAGATTTGTTCGGTCATAATTTCAAGTGTTGACCAAATTATTTAATGAATTTTATTTTCATTAAATTTTTGGTGTCTACAGCATTGTCAACAGAAATGGTTAAAACCTTATCGATTGACCAATCAATCAGACAACTTTCTAAGATTTTTCCTATGGTTACACCTGTGTGGTTTGGGACAACACAAAAAGCAAGCACTCTTTTGTGCATTTGTCATCCCCCATCAATAAAATGAGCAGTAACTACCATGTAGTTTATATTTTGACAAGAAGTCCATGTATCTGTTGTCAAACAAACACAGTGAGACTTCAATTCCGTCCTCAACTCCTCCTTCTTGGCATCATACATGCCCAGAAAGGTTTTGACAATCACTTTCCTACATGGGACTTTAAACAAAGGCACAGCAACACTGCAAAAATAATTAAACCCGGGTTTTTCGATGAAAGTAGAGGGAAGTTCATCCACAACTATCATATGAGTTGCAGCTGCCACATAATTATCTTGTGACCAATTCATACTAACTAAACTGCCCTGACCACCTCTTCTTCCATCACTAGTCAAAACCTGTTGGCCCGATTCTACATTAACTCTACCAGGGTATCCTTTACAAACAATCTCAATGTGTTTCCTAAGAGATGATGTGCCATTTTCATACGAATTACAAGCTAAATGAGTCTGACAGTACTTACATTGAGCTCTTTTTGTATGGCCAACCACCTTCTCAACTCCATCGACAGTCTCGATTAAGGGATGATCTTCCTTCGTGAAGTGATCCCAAACCTCAGACCTCTGCTTCCCTTTCTTCTTTTCTCCCCTTTTTCTCTTCGCAATAGTGCTCCGAGCAGAAGGAGCTTTCGTTGATTTTCGTTCAGATGGTCCTTCGCCAGATGGTTCCAAGTTGTTGCTTGCAACAACAAGTTCATTGCAAGATGGTTTGGATTGGGATGAACATGTCGCAGATTGTTCGGAAGAGTTAGCTTCACCTTCGACCATGATTTGAGAATTGAGATGATGAAATTGAAGAACAGAAAGATTTGAAGAACTTGGAAGAACAGAATAGAATCAAATCAATCAATAGAAATTGATTGATTCTGTATTTCGATGAAGCTTGAGAAGTTTTGGTCGAGGTTTGGGGACGTTTTGGTCGAGGTTCTGAGGTTTGATCGAAGACTGATCTAATTTGGGGGCGAAAAATGTTTAGGTTTAGGTATAATTGAGAGAGCAGCACGTGTATAATAACATAAGAAAATCGGTTCCTCGGGTCTTAAGCTTTTCCATAACGGAGAACCGAAACCGAACCGAGTTACCTTCATTCGGTTCGGTTCAGAGCAAAAACCGGATATTGCAATATAAGAACCGCACCGAACCGCACCGAACCGACCGGTTCGGTTCGGTTTTCCTGTGTTTCGGTTTAAAAATCCCAGCCCTACTAAGAGCCTATAAATAGCACCATTTGTTGCATGCTAAAACATATCAAACTTTTACTCAACTATTCACCCATCAACCTTCTTTCCAAAATCCCCCAAAAGAGTCTTGTGTGTTTTTTTTGCCAGAGAAAGGTGTTCTTTTGGTGGAGCTTTGGGTTCCTCCAATTTGTGCAGATTGGTGTGAGCCATACAACTTGTTGTTGGGCTGTTGTATCCTGGAGGGGACAAGTCAAGAGATTTCTGGTGCACCGGCATTGTTCCGCAAATGGCTTGAATCTCCTTAAAGAGAGCGAGATACCCGCGCCTCAGCATTTTATCAACGAGTCTCTCAAGAGAAATTATAATATTTTATTGTAATTTCGCCAACAGATTTCATAGATTTAATATATAACCTTTTACTGAAGGTCTGAATGATAGATAATTTTCTTCAATTATAGATGTCAAATACAACATCTCTCCGATATTTTTTCAGATATGTTTCTCTATTTTATTTTCTTTCCAATATGTAAATTTAGTACATTTTAGTTGTCATCAATACCGATATTCTTTTGATGGTTCTGTCGATATACCCTTATTTTTAGACCTTAATTATCCGCGTATTGTCTGTCATTGTTTTTACTTATGTGCTGGTCTTTCTAGGAAGTTCTACCAAGAATACTTGGAGGTGATTAACAAACTATCCAATGGGATACTGGAGCTACTGGGACTGAGCCTGGGAGTTGGGCGGGAGTACTTCAAAGAGTTCTACGAAGGAAACAATTCGATCATCAGGTTGAACTACGTACTATCCAATGTGCCAAAAACCAGATTTAAAACTGGGAACTGGGCCTCACTGTGATCCCACTTCCTTGATAATCCTTCATCAGGATCAAGTAGGGGGACTTGAAGTGTTTTTCGATGAGAAGTGGCACCTGTCCTTGGTTCTTTTGTTGTCAACATTGGTGATACTTTTATGGTAAGTTAACTCTATTCATTATCATGTTGCACAATAGAATAGCATGGAGAGGCACTGGTACTACTCGTATCATTGCACCTATATTGCCTTCACCTTGACCTCTCAAAGGTTATTAGCTTGACCACTTAAGAGTTATTATCTATTTAGGTTGGATTTTACTATGCAGTTAGGCTTTGGTACTGTTAGTCGTAATTTGTTGTGCAACTATCAGTATGGATCACTCTTGAAGCTGATCACTAATTTGTCGTACTATATATAAAGCACCGATCTTGTCTTCAGTTTAGCCCCATTGTTCGGAAGGGCTCAATTAGGTCTATGGACCTCTTTAGATTGCAGGTCACCATCTGGATAGTCTTCGGTAATATTATTAGTAAACTACAGTGTCATTGTCTACTGTGATCACTTTAAGCCTCCAAACCATTTCCTTGGTCTCTAATTTACACACCTAAATTTCCTCAAAAAAAAAAAAAAAAGCCTCAAGAGACACGTGCACTCGCCTAGAATTCAGCCGAGATCCAAGTGAATGTGCCACTAATACAATTGTCAAAGAACTGTGATTACTATCCCGAACCAAGCGAGTATATTTCAAGAACGACATGAACACACTATGCTACAGTGCTACACTTTTAGAAAGTAAGAAGTGTGCATTTATTCACCAACCTCAAGAATATACTAAGAACTGTACATTTATTCACCGTGATTAAAGTGCAAGAATTAATTATATATATTCTTCCATTCGCCACCTAAATGACTGCCAACTTAAAGTTTCTTACTCACATGAGCCACCAATTACTCCAAGTGAATAGATTTTCCAGTATGTATCGTTTTCATCATACTTGACAACCATACTTCAACAATAAAAAATTTTAAAAAGGAATAGACAAAACTAGAGAGCTGTTTTGTAAAACAGTTGAAGCATCTTTGTCATAAATAGAAACGGTCATGCACATACATGCAAGTTATTAAAGAATGAAAGAAACAACAAATATAGCATCACTACCGATTTCCACAAAGCTCATGATGTTTGAAGTAGGGATCTAATCACAGATAAATGTTGTTTTTAATTTCAAGAAGAAAAAGAAAAAGAAAAAAAAGTGGGAGGGATCAGGGATAAGGGTCAAGTTTAGTTACGATTGTTGTGCTCGTTGCGGGGTCTCTCCGCACGATGCCAGCGTTGGCAAAGCAATGCTGTCGGTGAGCTGTGACTTGTTGGTAACTTATAATTCTAACATTAATTGTAAAAGTCATAGGTTCGTTTCTCACTGACATATGTAAATGTGGGGTGGGCTAAGGGTTTTTTTTTTTTTTTTTTTTTTTTCAAGTTTAGTAGTGTCGGTGTGAAGATAAATGTCCTAGTACTACAAACTATTAGTCAGCAAGAGATTAGTAGTGTCGTTCTAATCAGTGATCACTCAAATCTAATCACTACCCTAGCCTGCACATGCAGTTTTGCATTTCCAAACTTGATAGTGCTCCTATCATCGTCTTATCCTAGTTTTTTTTTCCACAACAAACTTGTTGATGTAGTTCATAATTCATCTGTGATTGTTTAATGCAGACAATGATCATGGAAAAGCCAAAATAAGTACTGCAGAGTTTCATGATTTCTTTTCTAATCTGCGGTTGGCATTTGATCCTTTTCAATCACAATTGAGTGGATGTTTTTAATTGCTCTTGTTTAACTATCCGTTAGGCCGATTTGGCAATTACGATCTAGTTGAGACATCAAAAACTGAAGAGGAAGTTAACCCATGGAAGCAAATCTCAAATGTTGTGGATTTATTAGTTGGTGAAGATATCTGGCTAGGGTTCTTCAGCACTGTAGAGTACGTATGCCATTTGTTACGTTTATTTAAAAACTCAATTGGTTAGACTTGTTAAGGGATCAGATTGACGTAAACCCACATTTGGCTTCATCTATTGTTGGATTGGGATGAATGGATTTGACTTGTCAATCCACAACTGGCCGTCAATCAAGGGTTGGATTCTGATGAACAGCTTATTATTGGACTCAAAGATTCTGAATTGACTTTCCTTTGGATTCTCAAGATCCTACGATAGCTCCTAGGTTATTTTAGAGGTTTTGTTAAGGAAAAACCACCTGTTGCTCCCTACACTTGGAGAGAAAACTAAAACATAGAATTATTTATAATGACCATAGTAGTCTTAACATGCCACTACTACAAAACAACCCTAAGGGGACATATATCATGTGTGCCTTTGATGCCTATAGCACTGGCGGATTCATATAGAGGCCAGCTTAGGCACTTGCCTAGACTGGATTTTTGAGTTTACACAGGTTTGGTATAGGCAATGTATGCGAAAATGGCAGAAATATGGCAAAATCAGGTAAATTGGGGAAGAAAATGGCAGAAATAGGGCGAAACCAGGGCAAACTCTTCACAATTGCCTCCAAAATCTATAGCTTCCCTCTAATTTTCCTCCCTTCCCCTTTTCCTTCAACCTGCCATTGTCTTGCCTTACATGAAAAAAAATTCTGGATCCGCCACTGGCCGGCCTATAGGGACACATATTTGTGCCTATTCATCATATGAGGACACATATGAGATATGTGCCCATTAATTGCAGGTGTTCCTATTGCTAAATGGAACACATAACTCTTCTATCCCTAAAATAAGACTGGGACCCACCCAATGGACATTTCTCACTTTAGCCATTTAATGTATGATATTGTTCACCTCTACATATACTGCTCACCATTGATTGTATTATACTGTTGTTTTGTTTCTATTACTGTCCCATATTGTTTTTTTTTTTTTTTTGTTAATGCCCTATATTTCATTAACTTTTTTCTTTTGTATAATTAAACACCAGATTAAAAACAAAAATTGAAGACATAAACACAGAAGAACAAATCCATAATGAAGAGACCCCAAAACTTGAACAAATCCGTAACTTGATTAAAACCCCAAAACTCCGTTCACATGATGAAGAGACCAAATCCACCAGAGACTCACTCACAAAGTGATTGAATCTTAAAGTAAAACTCACTAATCACCACCCAGAGGGGAACCTACAAACACTACAACAAAAACACAGAGCAGCCCAGATTGCAACCTTGGGTCTTCCAACAACCAATCGTCAAGCACCCCACCATTGGCTATCATCAAGGAGACTTCATTGTCAACGTCTTCGTCTGGGCTTCCATCCACTCATTTAGAAACCACTTCATCTACATCTAGGCTTCCCTCTACTGAATCAGAAACCTCTTCTTCATCTACTAGACTTCAATCCAAAGGGAAGGATTGGAAGTTGGCAAACACCATAAAGGAAGATGGTGGAGATGGCAGATCGGGTTGCGGGATGGAAGAGAACAACGGAAAGATCTGGAACAAAAACCACGGCAGAAGTTGGAATGATCTAGATCTGGGATTCAGAGAAGGGGGAGGGGAGGAAATTATTTCAGATCTACTTTCTTAATTAAGTTCTAGAGAGAAGCGAGAGAAAGTGAGCTACAGTAGGTCCTAAAGACCAAAACACTTGGTTTGGCACAAAGCCTCATGAGCTGGGAAAAGTTTTCGCTTGGTTCTTGATGATGAAAGAGAGATTGTGAGATGGAAATACGTATTTGCAAAGTATAAAGATTTTTTTCCTATTACCTTTCTATCATAAAATTGATTGTTTATAACAAAATATTGTACTTAGCAAGTTTACTTGTTGGGTTACTGGGTCAGATACTATTCACTGCTTTTTAGCATTTATTTTCACCCTCTAGGTCAGTTTTGTGACCTACAAACTGACTTGGGTCATCTTATGAGTTTGAGCCATCTACTTCTAGAGAAAAAGAGGGGAGGAATAAGAAGGAAAATATACATGTTCATGCTAACTCTAGGGATAGGAGTAGTTCGATCTACTCATCACTAGGCGAGGCCTTGAGAGCTAAGAAAGAACCCTAATGGAACAGTGACTACCCTTAAGAGCACCACCGGAAGTCTCACATTTGATCACCAAGTCAGTTTGTAGGTCACAAAACTGACCCAGGTCACTTTGGAAACTGAGCCAGGGATCCAGAAAGTGGAAATAAACATAAAAAAGCAGTGAACTTGCTCATGGGGTTCCTTCTGACATTTTTTTTATGGGGACAAATGATATGTGCCTTACTCTTGCAATGGGCACACATATGGATATATGTCCCTTTTCATTATCATAAGGCACACATACAACAAGTGTCCCCATTTTATACGTCTCTTTAGGCCATATTTATAGCAGTGTGCTCTTCAAAATAGATAAAATATCTTCATTAGAAACTCTTACTGCCAAGGAAGCTTTCAAGTTTTATGTCCCCCGCACTCCTTCATGCAAATTTGATTTAAATACATTATTCTGTTATATCTTTGTTAGCCTGATGATTTCTTGCAATGGCGTGAGATATCTCTTGCATCTCGATCTCTTTGTATAATTTGTCGCAAGATCAGCGAGTCATTGGATCATTTGATTTTTTCCAATGCTCATTTGCATGTGCTATTTCGCAATATGTGTTGCACAAATTTGATTAGGCATGCTTCATGGCTCATTATTGAATATCATGCAAAGTAGGTTAGTGGCTGGTTGTAGTAGATAATTGAAAGAATTGTGGCATGCTGCTTCACTTACACTCAATGGTTTATATGGCAGTCAAGGAACAAAGTCAGATTTGACGGTGTAGAAATTGACATGGGGAAAGCATGTAGGCTGATTTCAGGTCAAATTTGTTCTTCTAGTTACATTGTCACCGGTCACATGCACAATATTGCTCACGGCTTGTGTTTTTCAAAGAATTTGGTGCCCGTTGCAGGAAGCAGAATGCTCCTCACATTGTTGAAGTTAATTGGCATCATCTTTTATCAGGAACTGGGTCAAGATTATAGAGAAGGAGCATGGAAAAGTGACTTGGGGCAAGCAGGTTATGGTGGTCTATCTCGTCACTATAAAGGTAAAGGTGTAGTTTTGGATTTTGTTGCTCCAACTTAGAAATGTCTACTTTAGTTGGAGGAAAGGTCATGGTGGTTGTTAGAGCAATAGAATCATTGTGGGTTCAAAACTGGAGTTAAAATAATTGGAGGTGGACTCTACATGAACAATTACACATGTTCTCAGTTTTCCTTCAATCCTTGTACCTTGGAAACTTCGTGTGGAATGGGGCCATTGCTTGCATCGTATTTCTCAAATGCAATTTCTTTCTACTCATATTTTATGAAGGGAATCAAGCCGCGGGTGCATTAGCAGATTTTGGAACTACTTCCTCATGTTTGGTTTGGTGGGATTTGACTCCACCCATCATTCATAGTTTTTGTAATCAGAGTAAATAGGTCTTCCTAATTTTCATTTGGATAATTCTTAGGTTCACCCCTAGAGTAAACTAGCATATTCACCCTCATTGTCAATTAACATACTTTTACTTAATAAATTTATAATTCAACAGTCCATATCTTAAATAAGTTTTTAAAGATCATATCTGTAAAAAATAAATCGAATCAGAAATCGTTTAATTATCTAATTGAATCAAACAAATGGATGATTCTAACAACTACTTACTACTATTATGATGAACCGTCCATGTATTTCATAGAAATGAATAACTAAAAGGTCTTCAATTTGATTGATTTTTTTACAGAGCTAATCTTTGTATTACGTTATACAACATGAATGGTCGGATTAGAAAATTATAAAGTTATTATGCTTTAATCGCAAGAGAGGGTAAAAATGCTCATTCACCATGGGGTAAACTTAAGAATTGTCCTTTTCATTTTTGTTGATGTTATCAAGAGGTTTGGCATAGTTACCTCTATATGTAATTTACCTTATATATATATATATATATATATATATATATATATATATATATATATATATATATATATATATATATATAAATACTCTTCATTTTGTCGAAGTTCATCCAAGGTGAAAAAGGTGATAAGAAGCCAAGATAGAAAGACTATTGAAAATCGGCTAAAACTTTAGTAGAGTTGCTAGCGGTTGGTGATAAGATTACTACGATATTGAATTAGTTTGATCGAGTTCATATTTATTTCCTTAAACAAATTATCAAATTCAAATCATTATTGGATTATCAATTGAATCACAAAGCCCGTGTTTAATTACGTTGGACTCAGCCTAAATCTAGTAAAGTCAATGGATAATATCTCTGTCAAAAATATCCCTAAAATTTAAGAGGCCAAAAACCAAAAAGAAACTTAAGGTCTCGTTTGGTTTGGGGAATGGAAAGGTTGGGAAGGGAAACTTTATCATTTCCTGTGTTTGGCACACCCAAGGAAATGAACAACTTTTCTGCATAAGGAGGAAGGGGAAATGGATCCTCCCACTCCCCATGGGATTCATTTTCCCTCATACTTTCCCTGCATTAATTGCACACTAATTGCATACTCTAAAGATTATTTTAATGATTGTTATTACCAAATTATCTAAGAAACTTTTGAATCTTGAATTGTTTATATACATGGTTAGGATAAAAGATGATATGGATAAAGTTTGTGTGCATGTAGCCATGTAGCAACGTGGATTGTAAGAAGGAAAGAATTATAAAGCATTTTCCAACCCTCACCTGTACATTCAGCCCCCATTACTAGTTTTATGTGGCATCTATAATTTCTTATCGGCCTAATACTAGAATAAGTCAATGGATTACATCATATCAAATAAAATTGTCAAATATGTTTCTCCAAATATCCCTAAAATTTAGGAGGTAGCTACGGGCCAAAAAGAAAACTTTTTAAGAGGCTATATAAAATTATAAATGGTAAGGATATTAAAAGATGATTTGAATTTAAACTTCTATGTGCATGTAGTGTAAATTGTAAAGAAGGAAGGGTTGTTCAGCATTTTCCAACCTTTATCCGTACATAATGTACATTCAGGTAACATGCATGAATCACACCCATGCATGTGTTCTACAACTGTAACGAAATCCATCTTCTTCTTTATAAGCTCTGTAGCATGACTCCTCTTTCGAAACAAACCATCTCTCTGTCTCTGAGTCTCCTTTGCAAAAAACCCTTATCCATGTTGGCCATGCCGATGCTTGCTCCTGCTGAGCAAACCCCTGTGGTTTTCGACTCCCAAGTCATTCAGTACCAATCCAACATCCCTTCCCAGTTCATATGGCCAGATCATGAGAAGCCGAGCCCCGACAGGCCGGACCTTCTCTCTCCGGCTATCGACCTCAACGGCTTCCTCAGCGGTGACCCTGCCATCGTCGCGAACTCGATTCGTTCGGTCGACGAGGCCTGCAAGAAGCATGGATTCTTCCTCGTTGTGAACCACGGAGTTGATCCGGAGCTCATTGTGAAAGCTCACGAGTACATGGACGTGTTCTTTGAGATGAAGCTCTCGGAGAAGCAAAGGGCTCAGAGGAAGGTTGGTGAGAGCAATGGTTATACTAGTAGCTTCACCGGCAGGTTTAATTCCAAACTTCCATGGAAAGAAACACTTTCTTTCAGGTACTCTGCTAAGAGCCAGAGCTCAACAATCGTCAAGGACTACTTTGTGAATGTGTTGGGTGAAGATTTCAAAGAAATCGGGTAATAATATATTGTGATCCCACCTCTTACTACTTTGTCAATGTTACTATATATAATTTTGACATGTATTTACTAGGTATCTAATTGAATCAAAATTACAACTTTAACAATAAAGTTATTACATTTGTTTTATACAATTTACATATAATCAAATGTTATATAATAAATTTATTCTTGTAACCAGGCTGTAGATAGAGTAATGAGCTCTAATAAAACTAAAATTACATAAAAGTGAACTCACGTTATGACAATGGTAAAGAATTTATTATAAACTGTTTGACACACATGTATGTATTTGTAGAATTTTCAGTGAAATCTTATAGATCTTATATATAACCTTTTACTCAAGGTCTTATAAATAAATAATTTTCTCAAATTAGAGATGTCAAATGCAACATCTCTGGTATATATTTTTTTTGGAGTAAATATTGTTTAGTCCTTGAGCTTTTGACCATAAAACACTTCAGTCCCTGACCTTCTAATTTCACATGTTTAGTCCCTGTACTTTAAAATTTCAGACCAATAGGTCCTTGCCGTCTAAAAGTCACGGCGAAATCTTTATTATGCCCTCAGTTCTTTTTTTTTTAATTAATTAATTATTTTATTTTTTTTGGAAAAGGATTTTTTTTTGCCTTTCTTTCTTTCTGTTTTTTTTTTTCCTTTCTTTCTTTCTATTTGAAAAAAAAAAGAATAAAGAAAATAAAGAAAAAAGAATAAATAAATAAAAGAGAAAGGAATAAATTTATTTAAAAAAAAAAGAATTGAGGGCATAATAGACATTTCACCGCGACTTTTAGACAGCAAGGACCTATTGATCTGAAATTTTGAAGTACAGGGACTAAACGTGTGAAATTAGAAGGTCAGGGACTGAAGTGTTTTATGATCAAAAGCTCAAGGACTAAACAGTATTTAGTCCATTTTTTTTTTCATTGATATACTTTCTCTTATTTATTATCTTCTTTCCAATTTTTAGATCTAGTATGTTTTAGTTGATTTTGATGGATCTGTCGATATACCCTTATTTTAATATTTTTAGACCTTAATTATCCTCAGCATCCAATATTTTGGTCTTTTTTTTTCTTTTTTTTTTTCTAGGAAGTACTACCAAGAATACACAGAACTGATGAACAAACTATCTCATGGGATACTGGAACTATTGGGACTGAGCCTGGGAGTTGGGCGGGAGTACTTCAAAGAGTTATACAGAGGAAACGATTCAATCATGAGGTTGAACTACTATCCAATGTGCCAAAAACCAGATCTAACACTGGGAACTGGGCCTCACTGTGATCCCACTTCCTTGACAATCCTTCATCAAGACCAAGTAGGGGGACTTGAAGTGTTTTTCGATGAGAAGTGGCACACCGTTACTCCTGTCCTTGGTTCTTTCGTTATCAACATTGGTGATACTTTTATGGTAAGTTTACTCTATTCAAGAATATGTTACCCAATGGAATAGCACGTAGAGGCACAAGTACTACTCGTATCATTGCACCTATATTGCCTTCACCTTGACCGGTCAAGAGTTATTATCTATTTAGGTTGGATTTTTCTATGCAGTTAGGCTCTGGTACTATAAGTCGTTGTGTTGTGCAATAATCAGTTTTTATCACTCTTTAAGCTAACTAATTAAATAGTCGTGCTATATATATAAAGCACCGATATTGTTTCAGTTTAGCCACATTGTTCAGGATATTTTTTGGAATGGCTCAATTAGCTAGGTCTATGGACCTCTGTTGGTTGGGTGTTACCATCTCGATAGGCTTCGGTAATATTAGTAGTAAAACTACAGTGTTACTTTTCTAATGTGAACGACATTAAGCCTCCACGATATTTCCTTGGCCTCTAATTTACACACTTGGATTTTAGAGTTGGACAAAAATCGGGATTAATTAATGTATGCTTTCCTCATGATGTGAATTTGCAGGCTCTGTGCAACGGGATTTACAAGAGCTGCTTACACAGGGCTGTGGTAAACAACAAAACTGTAAGGAAATCTCTTGCTTTCTTTCTCAATCCAAACAAGGACAGAGTAGTGACTCCACCAGCAAGTTTGATCAGTGCTGATAACCCGAGATTGTACCCAGACTTTACTTGGCCTACTCTGCTAGAGTTTACTCAGAAACACTACAGGGCTGACATGAGCACCATTGATGCTTTCTCGGACTGGATTAATAAGCAGAAAGGGGGAGAGGAAAAGAAGGAACAAGGAAACTAGCTATAGGGAGTCTGTTAAGTGCTTTGGTAGTGTACAAGGGAATAAAGAAATAAAGGGAATCCAGATTATCTAGCTTATTGTTCTAAATTTTAGTTTTCTGTCAAAATTTGTGTCCTTAACATGTATTTCTTATTGATCAGGAAAATGTGATCGGCATCAATATTACTGATTTGCTGTTTGATAATAAATTTTAGTTTTTCGACATATTCATACATATATAGAATACCAATAAGGATCAAGTTTTTATGCAGCCATTGTCATTGCAACCCTCCCAGATATCAACACCTATCATCAAACCCTTGAAATCTTAATCAATAGCAAGCCTGAGCATGGATTACATCTCCACTTTAATTTATAGATTCAAGAAAATTTACTGGTTTAGCAAAGGCAGAGAAAATATAATCTCTTTGAAATTTCTCAT
This sequence comes from Rosa rugosa, assembly GCF_958449725.1. NCBI lineage: Eukaryota > Viridiplantae > Streptophyta > Magnoliopsida > Rosales > Rosaceae > Rosa > Rosa rugosa. The sequence goes on from NC_084825.1 coordinate 33,784,131, forward strand.
CCCATCAAGAGATGAAATACATGATTTGATAATTTTAAAAATTGGTTTTTGTCCATTTACCCTAATTCTAGGTTCATTTATTTCACTTATCCCATTAAGTTTTTTTAATTCCTCCTTTCCCATAAAGACTCTAATAAACTCTTCCCTAATACCACTGCTAGCAAAAAGAGCTATACACACTGATTGAAATCAGTGTGTATAAAACCTAATAGCTACTGAAATCTGTGTGGGAAGCCCAATGGCTACCCTACACTCACAGATACTACGTCTGTTGCATTTGGTGTCGTGGTCTTTGGTCTTCCCCCACTGATAGAAAAATCAGTGTTGATTATAATAACGGGACCCACCACTTTCCAACTCTATGCAGGTCCATCAAATCAATGATAAAAATATATATTTGTAGAATGCATCAGTGTGAATTGGCATAATATTAAATAAATGTCTGACATTTCATCAATCCAATTGTATTAAAGAAAATAATTTTACCAATTTTTTGTTTTAATAAAATCGTTTTTAAATTTTAATACTTCTGATTATTTCTTTTATTCCCAGATCCGATTCATCAACAAACATAGTCCTGGCATATCTTCTGGTTCAGTAGAATCGAATTCAAAATCCAAATTGTTATAAGAGGTTGTTGGAAGATCTTCTAGGTCAAAATCTCCACCAATGCCGTAACCAATCTTCGGTGTAAAGCATTACTGAACACAGAAAGACATGGATTAAGAACTTCAAACTTTGGTAGAGAATACCCAATATGACCATAAATGCAAAGGAGATTATCAAAAACTGAAACTGTTAAAATTTAAATCCAATAAACCCAAAGAATCTTACTTTCAATGGATAGATCTGCTTGATTAGAAATCATCCATGTCATAACCCAATCAGCATAGATCTGCTTACTGAAACCAATCATCCATGCCTCCACCTCTCATTTCTACTCACAATGATTATGCAAAACCTAGATCTCGTGAATATTTTCATAAACCTGCACATCTAAAGCAAACCACAACAAATAACAGGAACCAAGAACATTAAAAACAATTCAAGATCCTATAACAATTTGAGCAGAGTATCGAGATAAGGGATCAAGTAAAGACCTGATATCAATCTATCTTTTTCTTAATTTGGGAATCGGATTTGGGTTCGAAGACATTAGAGAGAGGAAGAAAGTCAGCCAATCCACTATGTTCAACAACAAACTAGGCATGATTCCACAGAGACTACTCTGACTGGTTGTTTGATTAGGAGGAGAAGAGACTGAGATTGGGATAGTTGAGTATTTGAAATAGGCTGTGGAAAAAGAGAGGAGATATCGGCACTTGAATCTAATTAAATATCATAGCAGATGGGAAGAGAGAGAGAGAATAGATAAATGCAGAGCAGATGGGATAGAAGAAAGAGACAAGTGCAGAGCAGATGGGATAAAGAGAGATAGAGTAAATAAAGTTTTTCGATTTTTTTTTAAGGGAAATGATGGAAAATGTCATATTAGAATATGAAATGATAAAAATGTCACCTAGTTTCCCACTTGATAAAAAGGTCCATAATGAATTGTTAGTAATATTAATTTAGTCCATATGAATAATAAGGTGATGTTAAAAAAGGTCAGTTTTTATTTTTTTTGATTCCCATTCTGCCCTTAAAGCCAACTCTCTCTACCTTCAGTATCTTCTTCTTCTCCTCCACACAGAGACACAGACCTCGAGAGAGTGTGAATGGCGAAGAACAACGCATCTTTGGAATCGGTGTACGAGTTCTTGAAACGGTGACGACTCGCCGGTAATCAGATCCCTCCAGATCGTTCAACTCAGCTCCTCCGCTTCCTCTCCCTCCGATCTCATCACGTAAGCAACATACTCATCTCTCGCCGGCGATTCGAATTTCAAAACCCTCGCTTATCCACTCTCGCTTGCTGCAACGTCGTTTCGAATCGGCGCGCTTTCGATACGCGTCGTCATTGTCGGCTCCACTTCACACCACCATGCCTCGCGCCACTTAGAAAAGAAAAGCGCCACCATCGACTTCTGCCTCCATCACCGTGATGACGGACTAATCACATCCCGCCACCTCGAATTCGGTATCTGCGGCTGAGAAGCCGCTGCCATTACCGGCTGTAGCCTATTTGATGTGTACGTAAACAAGACCTTGGACATGATTGAGGGTTTTTTATTCAGGTTTGTGATTGAGGGTTTTTTATTCGGGTTTGTGATTGGTGGTTTTTGCAGGTATTTTTGCATTGGTGAGTGAGATGGACAGTAAAAGGCATAATACCATTGAATAAACTTAGAAATGGTCCCCATGTATTCCTATATATTTACACTTTCATCAATTTTCAGCTCAAGCTTTATAATCATAGCCGAGAAAGGAATGAATTGTTTAATGAGAAAAAGAGTTTGATGTTTATGTTGACTGGTGGTAATGGATTGATATGGGTTGTGGGTGCCGTCAATTGGAACTATCTATATAGTGCTAATATACATTGTAACTTAATGGTTGGTTGCAATTTCGTGGAGCATATTTGTAGCTTTAGATTTGATATACAATGTCATAGTGTTCAGTTTTTTGTTTGTCTTATATGTTTGCAGACTTGGAATTAAGTTTAGTTCTGTTAGTGTAGAACAGCAAGTAAGAGTTTGTTTTTAAGTGAAATTATGTTTACCATAGTGGTTTAGATTATGGAAAATCATACAGGAGGAGAAAAAGAAGTACAATGATCTTGATTTCTACTCTTGCATCTTTGTAGGGATCACTATGAGCTGAGAAGACTAATTGTGCTAAACATATTCCAATGAGTGAGCTGATGGATGGGTCTGAACCTACTATTGAGATAAAAATAAAGACATTGGATTGCAAACCTATACTCTCAAAGAGCATAAAGAGGTACGTACTCTTGCAACAGCGGCTAATATGCAGAGAAATAGTTCTTAAAGAGGTACTATTATAGCTTTCGTTTGATTTAAGGAAGGTCTAACGTAACCACATTCTTGAAAAGATTTAATGATTAATATAAAGAATCCCTTTGTGTTTTAGCGATGTAACATGAAGGGTAAAGCTTCTCTTCACTTTGATTATGCAAAGGTTTAGAAAACAATTTGTGAAGATAACACAATATAAGGGTATGAGTTGACCTTGGTGTTGTTTGATGTTAGAAAGGGTTTAGTGAAACATGAATTACTGTGAAGATAATATGTGGATGAGCCTCCTCAAAACCTCTTTGTAGTGCTAGATATGCAAAAGCTCAATTATTGGCCTTTCTGATTTCTACTATTGTCTGCAGAAGCAATTTCTTGCACGGAGAGCACTTCTCATGGGTGGTGTCATGAAGGTGCATATTGTGATCTAAATTAAATCATGCTTTGTTCTATCTTCACATTCTATTGATAATATTATGATTATTCTCTAACTTTTCACATATAATGGGATGCAGGGACTTGTTCATGTGACAGATTGTGGTATTTTTCTCAAGGTTAGTGTTAATGTTATTCTCCCCATCTCGCCTGCATGTGAAGTAAAATTATTGTTTATGAATTATAATATGCCTCTGAATGAACAGGGAAACACTATTGAGCAATGGAGCAAATGTGTGTATTAAAGCCAATGAACCAGTCCTCGGTAGTTTACTTTCTCATTACAAGTTTATGCTGCTTGCTAAGATCTGTCATGTTTGATTTCATTATCTGATGGTGTTCGATATGGTGATTGGTGGTTGTTTGGCTTTCAATGAGAGTTCGAGTACAAGGATAACGGCTCCACCAACAATGCGGTTATGGATTGGATTCATGGCTCGAGTTACTGAACTAATTTTAGCAACTTTCTATTTAAACAGTCAACTTCCTGACTTCCTTGGGGGAGATTGCTCATGTCCAAATGAAGGCGGGTGCTTAGGTCTGCAAGGGACCCTGGAATTATCCAGAAATTATGAAAGTATGATTTTAGTGGAGTAATGTTACTGTCACAAATATTGATATGAAAGTGTACATACCTCCAATAATATGGAGTATTTACTACGTCACCAAGCATAAGTAACACCCACTTTGGGACATCCACAAGACATGGCAAGGCCCAACCGAGACATGCATCGTGTAGCCCTATGTTCAGGCTACGCGGCGGTATCCGGAAGTCGCAAATCCGCCACCGGGAAGCCACCTTTCCGCCCTTGCCAAGATGCCACCACAACATAGCTTTCTACATGCTTCTAGGCTTTCTAGACTAGAAATATGTGGAAACTTGTCCCACATCGAAGAATAAGTATAGGAAGGGCATTCCTTCATCTATAAAAGGAATGCCTCCTCCCACAACTCAACATATTCGATTACATACTTTGTAATCTTGTTAGGCCGCAAGGCTCGACACACTAGTATAGCTTTCAAGTGGACGTAGTCTCCCGCTCATGCGGAGGCGAACCACTATACATCTCGTGTCAACTCTCCCCCTCTCTTTACTTATCGTTAATTAGATCCCCAACGGATCCAAGCATTAACATTGGCGCCGTCTGTGGGAAGCCAACACATTGGCTTCGTCACCTTCCATGAGCTAAGTCTGCTCAGCGAAGCTTGAAGAAATTCCTTCCTTCTTTGAGTTTATGTTTGAATTAATGTTTCTTGGCAGCAACTAGAGCAGAGTGTGCAGAAATTTGCACCTTGCGGGCTGGTCAACACGTGGTCAACGCCCGGCGGAGTTGGTCAACGCCCAAGAAGTGGTCAAAACTTGCAGAAACTGCTCAAAACACCAACGTATGGGCTGGTCAACGCCCGGCGGGGGAAGTCAACGCCCATCAAGGCTTGGTCACACTTTCGGTCAGCACCAGTCAAGGTTGGTCAAGGCCCAACCCATGAAGGTCAACGCTGGCATCAAAAAAAAAAAAAAAAAAAAAAAAAAACAATCTGGGCGGCCAAATTTGCTCTGGACACCCAGAGAACTTCTCTGGGCACCCATCCAGTTTTCAAATTTCCCGCCAGCCAATTCTCCGCCAGCAGCAACTTTCTCCGCCGAACTTCGATCTCAACTTCGATCTTTGCCGGACTGCGATCTTCCGCCCAGCCTTAGCTCCGCTGGGATCCTCCGCCGGCGGTAGCAGCAGCCAAGCCAGCGCGCTCCGGTCCGAAGCTTCGCTCCGATGCTTGCATCGCTGCACTAGCTCCGCTCCGCCAGGCAGGCACCCAACTTCCGCCAGACTCCCCACCGCCGGCAGTCATTAACCGCTCCGCCGGACAACTTCCTCCGCCGAACTCGGCTTCTCCGCCAACTCTTTAAGGCTTCCGCCAGACTACGTCCGCCGGAGAACCATCAGCGGCACTTCCTCCGCTCACTGCACCTCCGGAGCTCGGCTCGATGCCGGCTCTGCTCCGCCAGCAGCTCCGCCCAACTGAACAGCTCCGACAGCTTGCACAGCTCGTCCGCTTGCTGACTGCAGATCCGCTCGCTTCCGTAGAATATGGTTTTCCGGCTTCGAACTTCTGTGGCGGACGAAACCTCCGCCAGGCTTCCAACTCCGCTGACCTTCTGTGGCGGACGAAACCTCCGCTGACCTTTGCTTGCAAGGGCTCCGTCCGCGCCGAGCTCCGCTCCGCCAAGGCACCTCCGCTGAGCTCTCTCCTACGCTGAGTCCTCTCCTCCGCTGCGCATCAGCGCCGCAATTCACCGCTGAGCTCTTTGACGTTTGGGGCTTGACACTTGACGACCAGAGGACCTCATCAACTCGTCGAAACTTGACGCTGGACTTTCGTCAGTTCACCAGCTCTCAGTCGACGCCCCAACCAACCAGATAAGCTTTTTTCTTTTAATCAATATCCTTGATTGATTATCATATATACACACTGCACTGTTCTCTCGCTTGTCCTTACATGCCTATAATTACACTGCAGTTACAAGCCCACGATAGCATGCAACTATAGAGACTTGTGCGTGTTTCCGTTGTGATCAATTAAGCATGGTCATGCGTGCAGATTGCCATGCTTTCACCTTATGCTTGTGTCGGCCACATGCAAAGCTTGTTAATTGGATATTCATAATTATGCTACATGTGTCCATGTAATATGATAGCATGCTGGTGCTTTGACTAAATTCCTTATCTCCAAGATTATATGCATGGTTGACTTCAACTATATGCCCCCGGATCCGGCTATACATCTTGGCACATGGCATCTTCACATTTGCATATAAACGATGTGTTATGTAGAACTAATGAGCGCTCGTATGTTCCCCGCAAATTGGACATTCAAAATAGACATATATGCAACTTATTTGTCATCAACTACTACATTTACTTGTACACTTTGCTTACGATTTTGTCCAAATACATATGCAAATTGTTGATGTTGATTTTACAAATCCACATCTTAATCATATATTTTGTTTCAAGGAAATCTCTATTTCTATCGACCATTCAACCGCAACTACGAGTTGACGGACATTATCGGAGTACTTTATCCGCCAAGCAATGGATCGCCATGCTCGGCCAACTCCGCCAGCCCCCAAATTACCACGAGATAAGTAACTACATCTTATCTCTTACGCTCTTGCAATTAGAGCTATTGCTATGTCTATACATGTCTCCATGAACCTTACGCATGCCTACGACATGTTCTTGGCCACTTTACTACTTGTGCATGCTTGCTCTATGTGTTTGTCATTTTTTCATGCAAATGCATACTTTACACATCCACGGTCTACGACCAAAACCGCCAAGCGGTCAGGCAACGCCTCATAATAGCCATTGATCCGGCAGCAAGGGACTAGTTAACGCAGCCTACGGCAGCCATTGATCCGGCAGTTAACCCCGACGCTTGGGTACCAAAGATTGGGATCGCTTCCCAACACCCTCTGCTCCGTGCAGCTCCCCCTCAACAAACATGGCTGGGGAGTCGGGGACTCTCTAGCGGGGCCTAGCAGGGGCCCACCCCATTGAGCTTCCCGCTCATGCCTTCCCGGCAACCCTTGAGCTTCCGCTCACGAGCTTCCGCTCACGAGCTTCCGCTCATGCCTTCTCGGCAACCCCATTGAGCTTCCCGCTCATGCCTTCCCGGCACCCCATTGAGCTTCCCGCTCATGCCTTCCCGGCAACCCTTGAGCTTCCGCTCACGAGCTTCCGCTCATGCCTTCCCGGCAACCCCATTGAGCTTCCGCTCAAGAGCTTCCGCTCATGCCTTCCCGGCAACCCCATTGAGCTTCCGCTCATGCCTTCCCGGCAACCCTTGAGCTTCCGCTCACGAGCTTCCGCTCATGCCTTCCCGGCAACCCCATTGAGCTTCCGCTCAAGAGCTTCCGCTCATGCCTTCCCGGCAACCCCATTGAGCTTCCGCTCATGCCTTCCCGGCACCCCATTGAGCTTCCCGCTCATGCCTTCCCGGCATCCCATTGAGCTTCCGCTCATCCCACCACGTTAATGGAACATGGAATTCTTCTACCATTTGTCGCTCCCGACAAATTGAATTCTTTTCGCGTTCCATTAATACGAGCGACAACCAAACGCTTACCTTCGCAGCGCTCATACAACTTACATTTATCATATACAATCCATATGATCACACGACCATACGCGCTCTCGAGTTTGTCCGTCATCATCGATCGTACTCGGCGCCATTCACGTGTATACATCAACATGTATCACGCTCCCCATACGTTTATATTTTGTTGCTCCATGCAACGAGCATTCTACGTATGCCTGCTTTTTGTTTTTGTTGTGCAGGTTAACGAGTCCCTTCTTGCTTACGGAGTTCGGGGACTTGTAGGGGCTCCGTACCGCCCGGTTACTTATGCTTGATGACTTCATGATTTGAACTCCCCAACCAAGAAGTTACTCTTACTCGGGGACTTCGGGGACTTGTACATACCTCCAATAATATGGAGTATTTACTACGTCACCAAGCATAAGTAACACCCACTTTGGGACATCCACAAGACATGGCAAGGCCCAACCGAGACATGCATCGTGTAGCCCTATGTTCAGGCTACGCGGCGGTATCCGGAAGTCGCAAATCCGCCACCGGGAAGCCACCTTTCCGCCCTTGCCAAGATGCCACCACAACATAGCTTTCTACATGCTTCTAGGCTTTCTAGACTAGAAATATGTGGAAACTTGTCCCACATCGAAGAATAAGTATAGGAAGGGCATTCCTTCATCTATAAAAGGAATGCCTCCTCCCACAACTCAACATATTCGATTACATACTTTGTAATCTTGTTAGGCCGCAAGGCTCGACACACTAGTATAGCTTTCAAGTGGACGTAGTCTCCCGCTCATGCGGAGGCGAACCACTATACATCTCGTGTCAACTCTCCCCCTCTCTTTACTTATCGTTAATTAGATCCCCAACGGATCCAAGCATTAACAGAAAGTATGATTTTAGTGGAGTAATGTTACTGTCACAAATATTGATACTTGAGATATCAATACTTTGAACTAATAGGGGGATGTATTACGGGCTTTTATTGCCAAAAAATTTGCACCATTACTCATATCACTTGTATTTTGCAGCTTGTACATATGGGATTATTTATGTTGATGGCATAGTCACCCTTATTTCTGTTGAGATTATTATTCATTTTTGTTGTGGATGGGGGAAGATTAACAATGCGAAACTTGTTAGTTGTTATGTGATTTGGCTTCCATGATATAAAGGCCTAAAGTTTACTCCATGATATATAAAGTTGTTGACCAATATTGTAGCTGTAATGTACATATAAATGTACAAACAAGTGAACATGTATATTATAATTTTTTAGTGACATTATGTGACTTGGCCAGTGACGTGCAATATGACATGGCCAATGATAATGACTTGGTCAATTCAGAAGATGCCTAAAACTTGAATTGCTGTAAAGAGTCTATAAAAATAATGGTTCATTAAGAAAAACTAAACACAACAATGACACGATAAAAAGATATAAAAACTAATTGATCTAATAAGCTCGAGTTTACAATTGGCCAGTGACAAAGCTTGTGACATGAACAGTAACTTGGCCAGGAATTGACAGTGACTTGATCAGAAATTGACAGTGACATAGTAAGTGACATGCAAGTAACTAAGTACCTGACCATGTCACTGTTAATCACATGTCATCACTAACTAAGTAACTGACCATGTCACTAACCAAGTAACTGTCATTAGCCAAGTCACAAGTTAATAGCCAAGTCACTGTTAATCACATGTCACTAACTAAGTAACTGACCATGTCACTGACCAAGTAACTGTCAGTAGCCAAGTCACAAGTTAATAGCCAAGTCACTGTTAATCACATGTCACTAACTAAGTAACTGTATAAGACCAGGACGTACTGGACGTCCACATTGACACGCGAATCACTTACTAACAACGTAATGTTACAGAATTAATGGTGCGTCTCATGGAACTTTTCCATTTTATGCTTCATTTTTCTAATTTTAAGAATCAAGTTTTCCAGACACCAAACAACCAAAAAGAGAGATTCCAACATATAAATCAATAAAGAAAGCAACTACATTTATTGTTTCGACATTTCTCTTTTGAAGTAGAATTTTATCGCCATAATAATAACTGGAAACCTTATCAATCCAAGCAAGTTGACTCACATCAAACAACTACAAACAAATAAATTAGTTCAAGATCAAGGAAACAAAGTATCATTAACAAAATGGCCAAAATTCATTCACTAAAAGTGCCTCTGGTACAAAACTAGAACAGTTTCTACGAAAGGAAAGATTTCAAAGCCTCAGGTTACAACTTGACTTTCCTAAAAGGCTAAAACTTCAGCAGAGTATTTCTATAAGTACCTTCTGGAGGCATTGGTAGATGGAATATTCATGATCAACGCTGAGCAACATGTAATCTTGTTGTCAAGAAGTCAAACTAAAACCAAGAACCAACCTACCCATTTCAGCACTGTACCCTAACTGCTATCTAAACCTAATGCCCAACTTATTTCCGTCCACAGATGAACGAAATGGCCAAGCTGATTAAGCAAATTCCAATCACCCAATACCGCCAACCATCGACCAAAAGTAGCCACAACCAGAAGACCTTCTAGATTTGATTTGGGCTCTCTCTTCTATGTTAAGAACAACACCATCCCATCATTACTTTGAGTTTTCCTCACTTCCTTGTCACAGCTAAGGCTGCAGAGCTCTCCACACCAGTCCTCTCCACCCCACTTCCACTTTCTTTTGCACCATGTCGCAAAAAAATCTGTCAATATAGTCTCGTAACCAGGCATCTTGGCATAGCCAGGGAATAATTGATGTCAATGATCAAATAGCGGTTCCCAAACCTAGCGTCCCTTATAACATAGTTGAAGTGGTTCAATTTCAAACCTCGCTGCAACCCTCTTACAATATCAGTGATAAATAAACTCTGTGGCGGCATCTCTGTATCATCCAAATGCATCATCTTGTAATACTTATCATCAGTCCTCTCGTTGGTAGCGAGATTCAAAACCTGGGAAAACGATAACAAGCCGTCCAAGCTCCCCAATTTCTCTTCTTCTGAGACGTTCGGGAGGGAGTTCCTCTTGACACATTCGTGTCGCTCTCGAGCTCGATTTTGAGCTCCGACACCACCTGCAGCATCGAAATCTGGTTGTGCAAGCGCTCGATGGCCTCCGGCGAGTCGACGAGCCTCGGCGCCATTATCACAGATTTCGAGCAGATAACTCCTGAAAACTCAAACCCTAACCTAGCCTCCTCGGTCGCCGCCGCGATGTGGTAAACTCCTTGTCCAATCAAACCCCGACGAATTCAGAAACTGCGAATCAGATCGCGGCGATTGCAATCGCATTATCAAATTGTGGAGAGAGAGAGAGAGAGAGAGAGAGATTGGTAGGCGTCGAGAAGGGTTCAGACAGGATTGGATAACGAGAGGGCGAGGTCATAGAGCTTGACGGAGGTGATGAGGAGGGAGTCGTGAGATTCGGACCAGGCGACGTCGTAGACGCCGTCGGCGGTATCGAAGGAACCATGGCGGTGAAGTCAGTTGAGAGAGAGAGGGGCGTTAATTATAGTCCGAAAATCTGAAATAGATCGGGCAAGAGAGAGACGATGTAAAGAGGTGACCTTAATTATCATGGGAACATTTGTGTGTCCTGAATTATAATAAGACACTTCAAAATAACCTCTTTTATCATTAGCCCTTTTTTTTTAAATAAAGTGTCCACACTGATGTCTGTGAGTGATTATTTACTCACACAGATTTCTGTAAGTATTTGTTTAGTCACACAGATTTCTGTAATTATTTGTGATCTACACTGTTTTTTGTGAATATTTGTTTACTTACACGGATTTCTGTAAGTATTTATGATTTACACTGATTTCTGTTAGTAATTTTTATTCACATATTTTGTTTCAAAATTCTTTCTGATAAATCTTTTAATTTTGGGGAAAGAAATAAAATTTTTCCAAGTATAAAATTGTTTAATAAATTATATTTTTGTGATTACACACAGATATCTGTGTGTAAAAACTTTGTTACAGATATCTATGAGTATAAAGTTATTTGATAAATTATATTTTTGTGATTATACACGAATATCTATGTGTAAAACTTTGTTACGGATGTCTGTATGTATAAAATTATTTAATAAATTATTTTTTTGTTATTATACACAGATATCTGTATGTAAAAACTTTGTTACAAATGTCTGTAAGTATAAAATTATTTAATAAATTATATTTTTGTTATTATACACAGATATCTATGTGTAAAAACTTTGTTACAGATGTCTGTAAGTATAAAGTTATTTAATAAATTAATTTTTTTATCACACACAGATATCAGTGTGTATAATATTTCTCACATATATCTATATCTATTAAATATTTAGGACACACGGATATCTGTGGAAAACATGGTTTCACACAGATTTCAGTGACAATATTGTCAACATGTGCTCATGTAGGGTCCAATAGATATTTTCACACTGATATCTGTTGTTAAAAACTAAATCCCACAGATTTTTTATCAGTGTGAAAGTCAATAGGTTTAAAATCTGTGTGCAATGACATTTTTGCTGGTAGTGTACCCAACTAAGTTTTTTTTTTTTTTTTTTTGAGACTATTATGTCCTTACCTCTTTGTTACATAGAGAGAGAGAGAGAGAGAGAGAAGCCATAGGAGACTTCGCCGGAATCGGGTCACAGGATTCCGGTCACCGGTGGCCGGATTTCGGCCAACGATCGCCCGAATCCCGTCGCCGGCCGCTTCCTATTGGACTTCTCTGAAAACCTCGTCGGATGTCCCTAAAGAGGTCGTCGGAGATCTTATAGGTCGCCGGAAAAGTTTATTGCCCCTCAATACCTGTATTGTCCCCCAATAGACCTTTATTGGGGGCAATAAAGATTTATGAAATCTCGTCGGAAGTCTCTAAATAGGTTGTCGGAGATCTCATATGGGGCCGGAGAGGTTTATTGCCCCCCAATAGACCTTTCAGTCACCGGAACGAGAACTAATATCACTAAAATTAGACAAATAAAACTTTGATTAAGGAAAAAAAAAGGAGATTACATCAATTTAAAACATTTATTGTCATCCAATAGACTTCTATTGCCCCCCAATAGACCTTTAACAGACCTGTATTACCCCCAATAGACTTTCATTACCCCCAATAAATCTTTTTCTTTCTTTTTTCTTTCCTTCTGCCTCCATTTTACCAAAAAAAAAAACTGATTTGGACACCTAGAAAATGCTCTGGTTACCCACGTCAAGAGCTTAACGTTTCTCGCCGATGCTTTGGAGCTCCGACTTCGAGATCGCCTACCAGGTGTTCAACTCCGGCGACGTAGCTCCGATCGGAGTTCGTCGTCTTCAAGAGTGGATGATGACGGAGTACGTCATGCCGGAGTTCGGATCTTCAGTTCGGGGCAAATGTGTAGTCGAGTGGCTACCAAGTCTGACTCCGAGATCAAATTAGCATCTGAATCTGCAAGTACTTGAAAATTGGTGTGGCTTGGACCTCCAGCACAACATCTCACCGGAAATTTGCCTCAGGTGGGCTCGCTGGTCAAATTTCGCTAGGGAAGGAGAGGTTGATGTCTCTGGCTGCGGGGTTTGAGTTGTCGCCGGCTCTCCGTCGTCCGGTTGCAGAAGAAGGCACCGGTGCAGCTTCTCGTTGTCGCTATCGACAACTTTCGTCGCCGGTGAGAATGTCGTCGACAAAGAAGACTGGAGCGAGAGAGAGAGAGAGAGTGGAAGTAATTGTTTAATTGAGTTGAGGGTAAAATGGTCATTTACTGTTAATTTGGGTAGGTAGGAATAAAAATCTGTTGCTGGGGTAAGTGGGATAATTTTTGCTCAATTCTGTATTTTGGCTCAAGGAGATTTAAGTTTTCTCGGGTCCCAATAGAAAACCTCATTAGTTTCGGGTTTTAATGAAAACTCAACTTCTTTGATGCCCAGACCCGGCCTTAGGCATGTGGTGGACTAGGCTTTTCCCTATGGTCCCAACCAAATGAGCCCCAAACTGAGGAATTTTAAACCTCATTTTAGGAAAATAGAGAAAGCTGCATCCAAGCATCGTGGTCAACAACTCAACACTAAATCACCAACTGAAACGTCATTAAGAAAACAAAACAAAAGGTAGACAGCTAGGTTGCTACGTGCTCTAACCAATTAATATAAGAGATTCGCTATAAATTATTCTATCCACCTGAGAGATGTTGTTCAAAGAATACAGTATCTTGGACATTTGATCCTAAACAGGTTTAGAATCTTAGCTACAGACTAAAAAGAAAACTTTTTAAGAGGCTACATAAATGGTAAAGGATATTAAATGAGGATTTGAATATAAACGTCTATGTGCATGCAGTGTAAATTGTAAAGAAGGAAAGATTATCCAGCACTTTCCGAAGGAAAGTGAGAGAGACCGTGAATGTAATCCACTCAAAGTCTCAAATTAAAAACAAAGCGATCACTTTATCCATACATCCAGCCCCCATTCCCAACCTCATCGATTTCCATCGATTTCCAAGGAAAGATTAACCTCCTGCGTTCCTGTCCTGTATGTATGCGTTGAACATGATTTGTGTTCTCACAACAAACATGTGACATCAACCTGTCATGTATGTGTGTGATTCATGCATCTAACCTGCATGCAATTGATGACATCCCTACACTTGTAAAACACCCTCATGCATGTTCTACAGTTGTAACGTAATCTATGCTCACTTCTCTCCCCCTCGTTTTCTTTAATTACTATAAGCTCTCGATCTGCAGTCTGGCTCCTCTTCACAAACCATCTCTGAGTCTTTCCTGTTTGTAAAACTCAGAACCCTAAACCATGTTGGCCATGCCAGTGCCTGCTCCTGCTGAGCAAACCCTTATGGTTTTCGACTCCCAAGTCATTCAGTACCAATCGAACATCCCTTCCCAATTCATATGGCCGGACCACGAAAAGCCTAGCCCCGACCGCCCGGACCTTCTCGCTCCGGCCATCGACCTCAACGGCTTCCTCAGCGGCGATCCTGCCATCGTCGCGAACTCGATTCGTTCGGTCGACGAGGCCTGCAAGAAGCATGGATTCTTCCTCATTGTGAACCACGGAGTTGAACCGGAGCTCATTGCGAAAGCTCACGAGTACATGGACGTGTTCTTTGAGATGAAGCTCTCGGAGAAGCAAAGGGCTCAGAGGAAGGTTGGTGAGAGCTACGGTTATACTAGTAGCTTCACCGGCAGGTTTAACTCCAAACTTCCATGGAAAGAAACACTTTCTTTCAGGTACTCTGCTGAGAGCCAGAGCTCTACAGTCGTTAAGGACTACTTTGTGAATGTGTTGGGTGAAGATTTCAGAGAAATCGGGTAATAATACACTGTGATTTCACCTCCTACTACTTTGCCTATGGTACTGTGATGACATTCATTCATTTTACATATAATTGGATCGAAATTACGACATTAACAATAAAATTATCACATAAATTTTGTACTGTTTATGTATAACTGAACTAAAGTTATAACCTTGAAAACAAATTTGTTCACAGACATCGGTTATAAATGGAGCAATTACCTAAAATAAAATTAAGATTACACAAAGTATATGACTGATGTTAATTACAATCGATAAAAACAAAATTTTCAGTGAGATCTCATAGATCTTATACTGATGGTCTAAATGATAGATCATTTTCTCAAATTATAGATGTCAAATACAACATCTCTCCGACATTTTTTTTCTTTTTTTAAGATATGTTTCTCTATTTTATTCTATTCTTTCCAATATTTAATTTAGTACATTTTAGTTGATTTACCGAGAAATTCCATATAATTTTCAGCAATACCTAAATTCTTTAGATAGCTCTGCCGATATACCCTTGTTTTTAGACCTTAGTTATCCGAGATATCCAATATTGTGGTCATTGCTTTTACTTATGTGCTGGTCTTTCTAGGAAGTTCTACCAAGAATACTCGGAAGTGATGAACAAACTATCCAATGGGATACTGGAGCTACTGGGACTGAGCCTGGGAGTTGCGCGGGAGTACTTCAAAGAGTTCTACGATGGAAACGATTCGATCATGAGGTTGAACTACTATCCAATGTGCCAAAAACCAGATCTGACACTGGGAACTGGGCCTCACTGTGATCCCACTTCCTTGACAATCCTTCATCAGGATCAAGTAGGGGGGCTTGAAGTGTTTTTGGATGAGAAGTGGCACACCGTTACTCCTGTCCTTGGTTCTTTCGTTGTCAACATTGGTGATACTTTCATGGTAAGTTAACTATATTCATTAATATGTATCGCAATGGAATAGCATGCAGAAGCACTAGTACTAATATCATTGCACCTATACTGCATTCACCTTAACCACTCTAGAGTTATCTATTTAGGTTGGATTTTACAATGCAGTTAGGCATTGGTACTGTTAGTCGTACTTTTTTGTGCAGCAATCAGTATGGATCACTCTTCAAGCTCACTAATTTGTCATACTATATAAAGCACTGAAGACGAGTTTAGCCACATTGGTCGGGTTATTGTTTGGAAGGGCTCAATTAGGTCTATGGACCTTTCTAGATATTGGATGTCACCATCTGGATAGGCTTCGGCAATATTATTAGTAAACTAGTGTCACTTTTCTACTCTCGTCGACTTTAAGCCTCCAAACCATGTCTTGGCCTCTAATTTACACACCTACAGGCTACATCCTTGAGTTGGAGAAAAATAGGGATTCATTAATGTTATTTTTCTTTGTTGGCTGAATTAAATGTTACTTTCTATATGCTAATATATGCTTTCCGCATGATGTGAACTTTCAGGCTCTGTGCAATGGTATTTACAAGAGCTGCTTGCACAGGGCTGTGGTAAACAACAGAACTGTAAGGAAATCTCTTGCTTTCTTTCTCAATCCAAACAAGGACAGAGTAGTGACTCCACCAGCAAGTTTGATCAGTGCTGATAACCCGAGATTGTACCCGGACTTTACTTGGCCTACTCTGCTAGAGTTTACCCAGAAACACTACAGGGCTGACATGAGCACCATTGATGCTTTCTCGGACTGGATTAATGAGCAGAAAGGTGGAGAGGAAAAGAAAGAACAAGGAAACTAGGGAGTCTGTTTAGTGCTTTGGTAGTGTACAAGGGAATAAAGAAATAAAGGGACTCCAGATTATCTAAATTTTAGTTTTCTGTCAATTCAAGCATGAAATGTGGTGGACAAGGCTTGGGCCTATGGTCCCTACCAGATGAGCCCCAAAACTGGGGAATTGGTATTTTTAACCTCATTTTAGGAAATGCCAAAGGCAAACTCTAGGGTACTTTTCACATTTCAGGGCTGAAATATTAAATGATAATATCAAGGATAACAATTAACAAACATAAGATTGAAGGAAAGAAATTAGAGAAAGCTGCATCCAAGCATCATGCTCAACACTCAATCACCAACTGCAACATCATTAAGAAAACAAAACAAAAGGAAGACAGGGCTAGTGCTCTAACCAATTAATATAAGTGATTCGCTACAAATTACACTATCCACGTGAGAGGTATTGTTCAAAGAATACAGCATCTTGGACAATTGATCCTAATCATGTTTCGCATCTTAGCTTCAAACAAAATAAGGTATGAGTTTATTATACAGGTCATTAAGGCAAAGAATTTGTTGCTACCCGGTTCCAATGGGTGACAATCGATGGAATGGAATTGAATGAATTACAAATGGAATAAACAATGGTGGAATGTGGTAAAGAGAAAGCCAATACCTTCTCTAGATTACCACAAATAACCTAAGTGACTTGTCAGATGAAGATACCAAGGAGCAGGTGAACGAGACAGAGTATCCACTATTTACGTAAATCCCCATTTTCAGATTCATTCACTTAGCTTGCAGCTGCGAAGATAGGGATGGTCATACTTGATGTACTTTGTCCAGTATCCTCGGTACTTTGTCATCGCCAACTCCAGCCATGGTTTCATGTTACCATTATAGTGTACAACAGCTGCGTTCTCAATCTCGTTCCTATCAAGACTTGGATTATAGCCCAAACCAAGCACATGCCATGACTTCTGCAATGGATGTGTCAACCCGTAAAATGTGATTAGCCCTGGAGGTAGTGTTCCAAGTTTCCACAGTGTCCTCTCTTCATTCTAAAACCACAACACATATGGAAAGAAATAGCTATGGTCAATTTTAAAAGGAACTAACCAATGTAAGAGAATAAAACATTAAGGAGAAATGCGAGGTTCCAGACACTCACCATGTTCTGCCACTTGTGATAGATACCAGTTATATCTTTCTTTTTCCACTCCTTCAGATCAAACATGTTCATTCCATACGCCCATCCACATGCATTTGGATCAAAGTTTCTTGCAATATGGGGATTTGAAAAGTTTAGGTACTTATCAAAACGATGGAAGCTCTCACCACAGGTCTCTACTGCACCATTCACTTTTCCATGTAGATCCACTGCCCACAATCCAGTTAAGTCTTTCTGGACAACAATGTCATCATCAAGAAACAAGATCTTATCCAACTTGGGATAAACCTGCGGAAGATAGAACCTCAAATGATTAAGCATTGAGAGATACTTTGGGTTGCGGTACTTCAGATTAGAAGCCCCAGATGAGAGAGTGGTAGGATGGTCAGCCTTGAAATAATAGTTTTTCATTGCAGCAGACTCAAGTTGCCGCAGAACTGGGCAGTATGATGAGTTAAGCCACTTAAACTCATCAACATTTTCAACATGAATTGTTGCCTTTCCAGGAGGATTCAATAAGAACCACATATTCATGGCTCCAAAGTTAAGCTTATCAGTAACAAGATGGAATACATGTTTTGAAGGATCCTGCAATCACCAAAAAAGCATACAAGTAAACAAACTATCAGGCCAAAAAAAAAAAAGTAAGAATAAGGAAAGCAGCCTGCATAGAGTAAGAAAATTGTCAAATAGATCACATGATGGCATGAGCCTCAGGCCCTAGCTCAATATAAAAGTTCTTTTCAGTTTTTAAAATTTCTTAATCTGAGGTCCACCAAAGATGGGCCCTGCTTGAGAAAAAATATACAAAAGACCTTCATGATAAAACATCAAGCCAATAGATGTCAAGATGTCTTCCTTTAAAAGATTTAGAAACTGGTGACAATAAAGCATTGTTTGCATACTGTTTTTTTTTTTTTTTTTATTTGTTCACAAGACACAAATGCATGCACAATTAGACAGCAGTATAGAATATGATAGTTCAGATTACCTTGGCATTCTTGACAGTAGAGTTGACAACGACCGATGCAGCCAAGACATTGTCAGAGAAGAGAGCGTAATGATAAAGACTAGGATTTTCCAAGTTCTCACTTCTAGGGAATTTTCTCTTCTCCATAGGAAGGAGGTAATAATCTATGGTTAGGCGCATAGACAAGCAGTGGATTCCATTTGGTATGGTCTTGGCAGCTAACTGACTAAGGAATGTGCTCTGCTTTTTCAAGCTCCGCACTTGTTCATCTGCAGACTGAAGCATTGCTCTCAGCTTTCCAGTGACCAGGTTACAATCATACAGTTGCTCTCTCGACTTTGAAAGAACTTGGCCCATAGCTTTTATTCTCTCCGGTGCACTACAAGTGAATCAGCCATAAAAAAAAAGTAAGAAGTGTCATAATAATCACTAATTCACTATATCTAAAATAAGATGCAGATATATGATACATAGTCAAGAACATGGTACCTTTTAGGTAAATCTGCGTCAGCAGTTGTCTCTCCCAATGCACGCTGAGATTCTCTTAGTCGAGTCTGTAGTTGCGCATACAGATCAGGCTTGTTCTTCATCTTCGCAATACTTAAGTAAACCCTTGCCATTATGATTTGGTCCCGCATCAAGCGCACTGTTGAGTCGGAGTTTTCATTCTCGTTTTCTTTCCTCCAAATGCTGTATTTTCCAAGAACTGCCGAGTCAACTGATTTGGAGCGTTCAATGGCTGCACTTTCAAGTTTTACAATTGATTCATCATCGTGTTGTGTCAACTCAGTTGCACGGCTTGCACGTCTGCTCTCTCTTAATTGCTGCAGAATTGCTTACAATGCAAAAATTAGAATTTAACCAATACTGCAGTAATACAAAATTACAGACCCCAAATAGACATAACACTGCAGTAACACAGAACACGGAACATAGGTAAGTATGACAATTACCCTTCGGGCTAGTTTTGCAGGATCAAGAGGTTGAGCAAGATTATCTGCAAAGAACAATAAAATCAAAAAGAATGTAGAAGTGTTTCACAGCCATAAGCAAATGCTATCGGAACATATTACCACCTGAAGCATCATCCACTTTAACCCTAGATGTCTCTTGTTTTGCATCTACAGCTGTCAAATTTATCTTTGCACATACAAAACAAAACAAAACAGAAGCAATCAGCAGCTACAAATTGATGATATCTTTCCAGCATAAGAAATAGTCAAAATTCCAAGGAGAAAGTATAATACAAATACTAACCTCAGGATCTGTTGCAGCGGATGTCTTTTCCCCAATGACTTTCCACGAAGCTGACAAATTGGTTTTTCTGAAGAAATCAAGGCTCAAAGGCCCCATGTCATTTGTGCTGGCTGCAATCACATCAATGACCTAATATGTTGATTCAATCAGAATGCTGGTTAGGGAGAACACTCAACAAAATAGGAAAAATACCACCATTTCTATGAACTCAGAAATGAGTATAACACATAAATTTAGTAGAGTTGCACTTGCCTCTTTTGAGAAAAGAGATTTGGCATGTTGCAGCACCACTCGTTCCCTCCAATCCAAATTCTGCACCAGGAACATGGTTCTCAAAACGGTTTTGTAATTTTATTTTACTTTATTGTAGAAACCAGTATGCAAACAAGATTTGAGGCAGAAATCAATGCAAGCATGAAGCCATACCTTTTCACCAGGACCAGATAATATCTCATTTGGATCTGCACAAATAGCAATAATCAGTAATAGTCAAGACCGGAGAGACTTGCATAAACATGTGACTTGCACAGAAAACAAACTACAAATAACAACCATTGATTAGTATTAAAAGGAAACAAATGAATATGCCATTGGATTGACATTTAGGAAACTTTTCATAATTCCAACATTAGCTAACCCAAGTATACAATAAAGTACACAAGATATAAACCAACATCTCTTCAACAAGACTTCTACAGGATTACCAGCCCCGTCAATCAATCATGAATTTTAAGCTCAAATACAGACCACCTACAAGGTGCAAATGGGCAACTTATACAACTAAAATCTTGCGTAAGCTTCTGAGGAAACTTAAAATCATGATAAATAAGAGCCATCTATAAACTCATTCTAACATTTTCACTTGCACTGAGGTTTGGCTCAAGAATCCAATACCTCCACTCTCTCAGCCACTATAAAGTGGTAAAAATAGTGGATTACGACTAAACTGCAATCAAACAATATCACATTATTACAGTAACAGCGATGGCACATGCAACATTCACAATCGTAATTGTTCTCGACCACATCTGTATCAAAACACCACTGTGGTTGATCTGCTAATATATAGGAGCAACCAGGCTAAGACCATAAAAAGTAACGAATTTGACTCGAATTTCATTCAGGTAGGATATCTTCTAATATATCACCAAAATCTGCTTAAAAATAGACCATCTAGGTACCGGGACAAAGCTAAGCTCTCCATCCTAATACTGCAAGACACACTCATACACTCACTATCTTAAAACACCAAAAAAAAACACTTGCAAACTCTGAAACAAATGTGCATTCCTCACAGCTCAAAAAGCCCTAACAGTAGGAATATGAAAATAGCATTTCGGATTTTCGGATCAGTAATTGTATCAGCAGGACGTCAAATTTTCACTTTTTCTGCTTCTCTGAAGCAAAGAAGAGAGCAATTGCAAGCAAGTAAAGTAATTTTTTTCCTGGAACTGCAGAGCCAAAAAGCGAAACCTAATTGAGATCCGCAAACCTAAACATTTGCCTACACATAAATACACACAATTTCCTCAACGGAATTCGATAATAAATTGAAAGGGAGGCGAGGACCAACCGGAGGTGTAGAGGCCACGGCCGACGAAGAAAATCAAGGGAACGAGAAGCAGGACGAATATAAAAACCG
Source organism: Rosa rugosa (assembly GCF_958449725.1). Classification (NCBI taxonomy): domain Eukaryota; kingdom Viridiplantae; phylum Streptophyta; class Magnoliopsida; order Rosales; family Rosaceae; genus Rosa; species Rosa rugosa. Next base: position 33,805,654 of record NC_084825.1, read on the forward strand.
CAATAGGGAATCGAGATCCGGCGGCTCGGTTCCGGTGGAGCCCGCGCTTCACCGCCATTGCCAATCGACACCTGGAATTTCAATCAGCTTCAATAGAAAGAAGAAAGAGAGTCAGAGATTCATTATCAGAGAGAGAAAGAGGGATCTATTGGCTAGAGCGATGTGGAGGTCGGAGGAGAATGAGAATCCATCGGAAAAGTGGAGGAGAGTGAGTTGAGGAGTGTGATTTTTACCTCCGATTTTTGGTTTTCTTCCGTCGTCTGAGTCTGTCTCTGTCTCTTTCTTCCTCTTCTTTCTCTCTGGCCCGACCCAACTCATAGTTAATCATTTTGTATTTTGTCTCTGCACTAGAAATTAATAATTGATTTTTTTTTTTCAATTTTTCTATTTTCAGTTGTTTTTTTTTTTTCTATTATTTTGCATTTCGTCTTTTATAGTGCCGCCTCGGGCTTGCACTTTGTTCTCTCCGGCGGCGCCCGGACGTCGGAGATAGCCTATGGCCTCACCGCTGTCATAGGGTTTGCTGCCGGACGGGAAATCTACTGTCCATAGGGCTGTTGAAGGGCTTTGCTCGAGTTTTGGTCAGGGAGTTCGGCTGGGATGGTGGTGAAGGGTGGATCGCGCATACAGTCGGGTTTATCGATCCCCGCGGCTGGGTTTTGTTGGATCGGTGGTGCCATTCGTTGGCGGCGTGCGATTGCGGCGCTTGGCTCAGGATCGGTTGTTCTGGTTTGATGCAGGTCGCGGCGGCGGCGTGAACTCAGGATGGCTTCCATCGCCGGGCTGGTTTGTTCTGTGCTGCTGCAGGTCAGTGAGGGCGGCTTGGTCGCGGCTGTGGTGAGGCAGATCGGGAACATGCAGGTCGGGCGATGTGGATCGGCTGGAGCTTGGCCGGATGGTGACGTACGACGGGGTTGTGAAGGCAGGTGGACTGGACCGAACCATCTTGACGGGTCTGGAGCAAATTTCCCTTTGGTGGACTACCCCTGTTGGGCCGCGAACTGTTGGGCTAGGGTTTTGCCCTAGTCCATTGCTATTTGGGCTAGGGTTTAGGCCCTTGGCCCAACCCTATGTTTTTTAGCTTTTTTGTCTAATTACACTAAGTTCCCTTGTTTTTGGAACCTAAAAACCCTATGTGGTTGGGGCCTACATTCTATGTTTCCATTTATCCATAGTTTCTAGGCTCACTTTAAATGAGCGGTTAGTTCGAATATAGGTGGTCTATTCTCTATGTATCACAGTAGTTCTGCTACAACTTCTTGATCTGTCTAGTTGAAGGCAGCAGAAGGATATGTAATGGTCATCTTGACATGCGTCAATGAAATCCACATTCCCTTCAAAAAAAAAAAAATATGGCGCAAATTTGAAAAATGGCTAAACAACTCGTCATCATATATCGGTGTGCTTCCCATCGGCGATGAAAAGACGAGACAACGTAAACGAGGAGAGCTTCTTAGGTATGGCTTGCTCTGTACGACCGTTCTCTGATAATAAAGTGTGTTAGTGTGGGTAGTTCACAGTTCACACGTCATTGTGATGAGTGATGACAGCTCAAAGAAATTCGAAATGAGATGAGAATCAAGGCTAGTGTGGAAAAGAGGGGCTCAAAGAGAGTAGAAGCATTTTCGTACATGCGGAGCGTATTTTCATATTTATGGTAAATTTAATCGAAAATCTGTCCAACTAGAAATATTTTTATAAAAATGTGAATCGCATCACCATGGTAAATTGGTTTGGGTGAACAAGAAAATGTCATAATTCATGTGCTTTGGATGATTTTAAAACAATATCATATTGAATTCCACAATGAAGTTGTAGTGGAATATCCATTTTCATTGAATTTTACTCCACACAATGACATAAATCATGGTTTTCATCTAATTGTCATTCCTTGTTTCTTTTTCTTTTTTTTTTAAAAAAGGAGTTTGGAACCCGTCAAGTTGGAAGGCTCATTCCCACGTCTATATTATTATTTAGGGCTAAATACTAGTTAGTACCCTGTGGTTTAGGTCCAAAATCAATTCAGTCCCTGGACTTCTAATTTCATCAAAAACACCCCTGCACTTTCAATTTTGATCTAATAGGTCCAATTCGTTAATATTCTGTTATGGGTTCAAGTTATAGTTGGATTATTTGTTGAAAAACTATTTATTTTTAATAGTAGGACTCACTCCTAAATTGACTATGTAGACCACCTCGACACCACATCATAAAACATAGGCCATATATGAGGCACATTAACAAGTTAAATAACTCAATTGTCGGAAAACTAACAAATTGGACCTATTAGATCAAAATTGAAAGTGCAGGGGTGTTTTTGATAAAATTAGAAGTTCAGGGACTGAATTGATTTTGGACCTAAACAACAGGGTAGTAATTTGTATTTAGCCCTATTATTTATTTCATAACATCGCATAGGGGGGACATAACACATGTACCCCTAGCGCTCCTATTAATATTACAATAATCCTGATAGAGAACATCCTGTAAAAAAACAGGCGCCTCCTCTAAAGAAAGATCAATAACATGACCTAAACTAGCAAAGTGGGCAAATCTATCCGCCACACTATTTGCTTCTCTATAGATATGTCAAATTACAATAACATCAAACTCACTTAAATATTCCTTGCAGTCATCTGTAATCCGACTAACCTCAGAATAATCCACTCCTTGGCAATTGAGAGCAGCAACCAAAACGGAGGAATCACATTCTAGTTCAATTTCCTTCCCACCCTTGGTGGATAGCCAAAAGTAAACCCGCTCTACAAGCCTCAGCCTCACAATGCAAGGCAGAGCTAACATGAGGCAAGAAGCTCGACCAAGCCCCAGCAAAAGAGCCAAACTCATCCCGAACTATCGCACCAACTCCCCCACTTTGGGACTCCCTCTTGAAAGCCCCATCAATGTTTATCTTCAGCCTACCTCGATCGAGGTGGGACCACCCACTTAATTGCCTCTCTATCTTCTTCCTCCCTTGGTAGAGTCATTAAGAGGGTGGAGTCTATGATACTCATGCAATAAGTTTAATGACCAGGTCGGTGCATGCATGGGCATGAACACACCACCATTCCAAACCAAGTTGTTCCTTTCTACCCAAACAGTCCATAAAGCCATAAAGAACATATCAAGCTGAGAGGTTAGAGCATCTCCAACAGATTCTGCATTTCCTCATTTTTCTCTATTTTAGAGAAAATTGGGTCATTTTTAACTCCAACAGCTTCCCTAAACCTTCCTCTAAAATAGGGATTTTGAGGAGAGAGAAGATTACATTCCCTAAATCTACAGCAAACGCTAAAAATATAGCGATAGAAAAGTTCATAAATGTTTCACGTGCTCCCCTCTCCCAACGACTCAAATGGTTCAACTTTGACTGAAGCTCAACAGAGAAAGAAGATGGCGTCGCCGGTGAGTTGCCTCCTCCACCTCCGTTCGGTTCGATTCATTCCAATTTTGTACTTGTTTTCGTCTTTTCCACGCTCGTTTGTTTTGATTGATCAAGGAATTTGAAATTTTTGAGTTCTTGAGTCCTAGATTGTTCTTTAATGGTTAGGAATGCTTTGTCAATTATGGTAATAATTATCTGAAGGCGTTTGAATGCTCTCCCACTTTTGGTGGTCATTGTTTATTGTGTATGTTACAGGGGTGGCAATCTCCGTGGTGAAAACTTTCAAATTGATTTTCAGGTTTTCGTTTTTCATATTATGAAGTCTGGATAAAACTACACCTATGTATAATTTGTTGTTTCGGTGATGTCTAGATAAGTGTTTCTGTTGTAAAGCATGTCATGCATTCATAATGCCCCTTTGGTTAATGATAAAATGCCTCAAAGAGAAGGATGAATTTTCAAGCTTGTCTGCAAGTCTGCAACTCATTTTAAAACAATGGAACCCAACGCCCAGAAAGCATAATACATTTTCCATGTATCTTCTTATTCTAGTGTAGTGGTGACCCAATACACATGTAAAGTTCAGTCTAGGGATGAAGGAATGAATTGGTGAGCTTGGCTTGATTCTCTCTGGGTCTCAGTTAGGCATTGAAAAAGTTTCCATTCTCCTTTTCACTTTTTGTTTTTTACTTTTTACAAATATGAAATATCATCATATGATATCATACCCTCTGGAACATGGAACAATGGGTTGTCAATTAGGCTAAGTGTTAGACCTAATATGTACAGATAATAGGAGTCATTAGTTAGTTGATTACAGTGAACCATATATAGTATTGAGTAGTGGTTTGGTAGATAGGTTTGAACTGAAGGACCTAGATATTTTTCCTTTGTTCTACCCTTTTTTTTTCCTTTTCACATTTTTCCTATCACATTTAGAACAACGAGTTGTGTTCTTGTCATAGAGGATGCAATATGAGACCAACGGTAGACAAATTCTTTCCTAGTGAGAAACTCTTGTATATAACCCCTTGTAGATAACATACACTATAAAATTGAATCGTGTGGAAAAAGGTTTTGTATACAAAGGTGGTGGTAGGTACAATTATTTATCCTAGACCGAAAGATTATGCACATACACATGTATGCAGTATGCCATCAATCTAAGATATAATTTGGGATTTTCCTTGGGAGATATCAAGTAGGAATTGCTTGCTCTGCCCCTGTTCCTAGTGCGCACTAAGCTAGACTTCTGTAGGGGTTATGATTGAAGCTTATACAAGCCTAAGTACCTAGCTATTCACCACCATTTAGTTTCTATATGTTGTATTCTTGATCCTACATCTTCATAGAATTATATTGTGTACGTAATACAACAGTTTCTGCATCAAGGTGTATGTTATTCCATGCATCTTGTTCTTTATTTAATAATAAACAAATCTGGACGAAAAGAAACGTTATAACCAACTACGTACTGCAAGCTCCTTGCATCATCATAGATAGCCAAAGCTTTAGAAATATATCAAGTTCCTTGCATCATCATATATAGGAAATTACTTATCCTAAATATCTGTATGTTGTCAAGTTGTCATATTTAATTAACCATTGATCAAGCAAATGGGTTTTTCACAGCTTGTACCTTTGACAACAAGGAACATAATTTGATCAATTTCTTGCTTTACTGTTTTTTGGATTAATCTCTTGCTTACAGCAGATCAATAATTTGATCAATTTCTTGCTTTACTGTTTTTGGATTAAAAACACATTAATTTAGTACACTTTGATCGACTTGATGCACAGATAGTTGATGATCATTTGAAATAGGTTGTCTATGCATGTATGCATGTCCCATTGTTTTCTTTCTTCATTGACCAGCAGCAAATCTGGTTGCAAGTCCCATTGTTCTCTTTCTTCAATATTCACAGCTTATACCATTGATATTGTACTTAATGTGTGTCTTTGCATTGTTTAATTTTATGAGTACTTTTCTCATATAGATGGATTACTAGCCTTTACCTTGTTTAATTTTTTCAGATGGCTTCGATGCCATTGAATTTCACTAACCTCCTTAACAACGAATCAGCCCTCAGTGACCTTAATGAACCACACGATTTCCCGGCGAGTTAGTATCAGTCCAATGGTTCTACTTATGCTCATTCAGCATATGAAGATTGCACTTATGAAGAGACTCCTACAAATGAAGTTTACACTTACGAAGAGACACCACGTGCACCTAGCAGCAAGAAAGCACAAAGACAAGCCAACTTCACAATCGAAGAAGACAAACTTCTTGTATCTGCAGGGCTCAATATTGGTTTAGACCCGGTGAAAGGAGCCGTTAGAAATGGCCGTTGTAAACTAGCCGTTGTAAACTAGCCGTTATTTTAGATTTGTTTTAAATGTAGAATATTTTATTATTTGTAATAAATGCAGAAATCTATAAAATAGGGAAGCTGTTGGAGTTAGAGCAGAAAAATTATGGAGATTTTAATTTTTGCTTCCCTATAATACAAAAATTATAAGGAAGCTGTTGGAGTTGCTCTAAGTAAATCAATCATATCAAAAAACCAACCTGGAAGAGATAACGCCTGATGGTTGCGGGCTCGCAATCCCAGTGTTGTATAAAGCCAAAAACACGCAATCATGCACATTACAACTTTAAATAGGTGAAGCTCAGTTTCGATTTCTCCCTTGCAGAAAGGACAAACCTGGTCTGGGAGTACCACTCTCTTCACGCCCAAGGCAGACTTTGTGGATAAAATGCCACGGACCAGCCTCCACATGAAGGCCCGGACCTTAGGCCAAATTTTCTTCCAATACACGCACCCTCATGTCAATGTTATTCGAAGAAGTGGAAGCTTGATGAATTTCAGAACCCAATCGCCGTGCAACATGATATCCACTCTTTGACACTATATTACCCGTGTTTATCATAATGCCAAATCACTCTGTCAACAGGATATTTCGTATACTAAGAGGTATCTTGCAGATCAATTTTGCACCTCTTCACGAGTGAAAAGCGCTTCCAACAAATCAATGATCCATTCATTTCTGTCAGCAGCAATCAAGTCCGATACCCTCAATGACTCCAGACCCTCCACTGCTCTAAAGATAGGTCGAAAGGTATTAGGACGTGGAACCCAAGCATCATTCCACACCGAAATATTCTGCCCAGATCCAACTTGGTACCTTACCCCATTTTCTAACACTGTTTTTCCTTTCACCAAGCTTTTCCAAGTATAAGAGTCACTAGGATCGGCTGTAGCATGCAAGAAATCTGTGGTAGGAAAATACTTCGCTTTTAACGTTCTTGCCAAGAGAGAGTCCGGAAACTGAACAACCCGCCTCCCTAGCTTGTTTCTAAATCTTCATATTGTTATCTCACCTTTCTTTTCCCAATAAATAACTACATACCTACTTAAAGGATAAATACTCAACAATTAACAAAACATCAGACCTATAATATAGTCAAAGCTTCAAAAATACACTCATCATTTATTAAAAAAATATATTTTTATTAAATTTAAATAACTTGTGGTTACAAGACTCACACAGACACTGGGGAAATCCAAGAACATTAGCTTATACTCTAACCCTAAGAAACAAAAAAGCAAAGTACAATGTACAATGTACACCCAACTAGTTGAAACAAAGTAGAAATCTAAACAACCCTTCTCCATGGTTTAGCATACATATATTCCTTAAACTCCCAAGGATTTCCAATCTGCTAAACCATAGAACCAGACGACGGCAAAGAGATTGTCTACATAATTGCCACGTCCAAGTAGTCTCCGATCTGCATATCAGAGAACATCAGCCAGGAACATGAAATATCATCAGATATATAAAGCTACAAAAAAGAACATCATATCTACCTCAAAGCCAAGCTCAGCCAAAGTCTTGCCATCATCGAGTCTTCCATTTCCAAAAGAAAAGGTTTGCCCCACCTTCATGAAGCAATGGAATCCAGTCAAATCAGAACCCCATCAGGAATCTAATTTGTGCATCATTTTACAAGGAATATGTGCAACCACATTTACTAGATTATCTATGGTGATTAAATCTTAGACCAGAGCTGTCAAGTCACAACTTGGCCCTGATCTTTTTGAGTCAGTCTCCAAAATTTAAATCAACCAACCAAATCCAATTTTAAACCGAGAAAACTTCAAACATACCGAACCAACTAGGAGTATAAAAATGTATGCAGTTTTTTTTTTTTTGCAATTAAGCTTATTTATGAAACAATAAGTACCAAATGAAGATAACAACACTATCCACAAATAAGCCACACAATCATCCAACAGAAATTACAAAATTCATGCAGAAATTGTAGAGGCACTCAAGTCAGATATTGACTTGGACGAGATTGCAGCAGAGTCAGGATATTAACAATACCCTTGCATTGCATAAGCATAATAGTTAATCACATGTTAGAAGAACCTTCACCATTGGAGAAAGAGGCCTATCAAATTCTCAAGTGGTGGACATGCCTAACTTTCTTTCTGCATTAGTAGAGTGCTTATTAATTTAGAATAGAACCTTTCCATTTCTGGATTTCTATCTTTTGGAATTGTTACCCGCATCTTGTCTCGTTTGCTTTTGGCTATTTGGGGGCAGCTATTGAATGAAGTATTTCCACTTCCTTTGACTTCATTTACTTCTTCTGCTTCAAATCACTAACTATACACCTTAACTGTTTAGCACTTTCATCCCAAGTGTTCCAGATATCTGGTTGTGTTAACTATTCTTTCTGTTTATTCATTATAACCGAATTATGAAACCTTTTAAAAAAAAATGCCCTAATCTAGTGGATGGCTCCTATGCAAGAATCATTTACTATGCTAAAGATTCTAAAGCAAACAAGGAATGTTAGGGAGTTTAAGTGGTCATTAACTCCAAGATACACAGTTCCCAAATAGTCACAAAAAGAAACCCTCTCACAACACAACAAATAACAATTGTTGGTCAATCCTTAGATTACATATAAATAAATAAATAAATATATATATATATATATAAGTTTGCTCAGGTGCGGATTTCCAGTTTTGACCCACTTTCCGATCACATTTTTACATCTTAGCCGTTCAGTTTTTAGATCCTAATGTATAGATCATCTCTACAAAATTTCAGCCAATTTGATGATCGTTAAGGCATCCAAAATTGCAATTTACACGAACGGACCGAATCTGTTGAACCGGAACCGTTCGTATTTATAATGGTAAATTGCAGTTTTGGATGCCTTAACGATCACCAAATTGGCTGAAATTTTGTAGAGGTGATCTATACATTATGACCTAAAAACTGAACGGCTAAGATGTGAAAATGTGATCGGAAAGTGGATCAAAACCAGAAATCCGCACCTAAGCAAAAAGTGCGGACGTCCGCACCGGAGAAGTGCTGTATATATATATATATATATATATATATATATATATATATAATAGGAAAAGGCTGTGGTATGTTAATATATCTCATACATCAACTATTTTTACCACTTTGAGGACTCATTTTACCACTTTAAGGAATCATTTTACCACTTGAGGACTCATGTGGTAATCTGAAAATTTACCACTTTAAGGACTCATGTTATCACTTTGAGAACTAATATTACTATTTTGATGACTCATTTTACCGCTTTAAGACAATTGTATGCATGTCATACGTTAACACATTGTAGAATTCCCCATGTGTGATATAAGTCTGTGTGTGTCTGGATAGAGAGAGAGAGAGAGAGAGAGAGAGAGAGAGAGAGAGAGAGAGAGAATAAATGAATGAATGAAAAGAAAAGACATAAGAAAGAGGAAGGATAACTAACCTCTCTAACGACGAAACGGCCACGTTTATCTGGATATACAAAAGCAAAGGACAGTTTTGCATTCCTCCGTCTTGCTGTGGGGGCAACCTCTTTGACCTAAAAAAGAATCACAATCAATTACGAAATTATTAAAATAAAAACAGATTCAGCAAAGCATGATATGGGGAAGAACTATCCTCACCGTGGGTAAATTATGCAAGTAACTGCAGGCATGAATATACCCACAAGGCCACAAAGAAATATACAACAACAAACCAACACACACATCAGAGAGAGATAGAGAGAGGGTCTACCAGATCAGTTAACTCACGAAGTGAAGCATCCTTCCATGTATAAATTTGAACCTCATCCTTCGGCTCCTTGCCTCTCACTGCAAAATCATCATTGACATGATGGCTTCCAGCCTATTAAACATTGAAAAAGGAAATTATAACTATGAGCATAACTTGCAAATGTGACTCAGACAACTAAGAACTAGATCTACACTAAGCAGATATGACCCTTTTGTCAGGATTAAACAAGAGAACAAATATCCTAATTTGAGAAAATCATACACCACTTTCCGTATTTTGCTTCTATCAGGTCATGCAACTTTCTTATCATATATAGCTTGTTTAAGTTTCAAAATGATGCCACCTTGACTGTGGCAGTTGAGTACTCGGACATATGGTATACATATTCGAACAAAATACAAATACGAGCTCAATGCAAGAATTCACAATAAAGAGGAACCTATAATATGTCCACAACTTAATTTTAAATAACAAATATTCAATCATAGAAAGCACTCGGCAGAACTCCACAAGGCCATGCAACGAAAATGCTAGTAAAGAATATATAACAAAGGCTAGCGCAGCACATAATATCCTAATCCCAACATTGTAGCGATCATTAGGGAGAAAATTCCCTTATGAGTTTCACAAAGGCTTGCTCAAAAGTTGAGCGCCCATTACAACAATAATGTCTTCACTTGTTTAAGTGAAGAGCTACTGCTAAATCTATTTCTCATTCCTCAACAGAAAATACACCACCGATCAAATTCAAGCTTAAACTTCGAATTCCATAGAAACCCAGAAGAAAACTCAGGCACGGGTATTGGGTAATATACCTTAGTGAAAACTCGAAGCAATAAGGGGCAAGTCTGCAATTCAACAACCACCCAAAAATCACCAACAGTAAAAGAAAAAACAACAAATCAAGCAAAACAGAAAGAAAAATATCAAACAGGCAAGAGATAAAAACGAAGAGGGAACCTTTTCGCGATCGACAGGGCCAAATCGAGGGCGGGGAGGCGGTGGTAATCCTCTCTTCGGTGGTTGGGCTACTCCGGCCATCTCTTCTCACTTCTCAGAGCTTCTGCTTCTCTTCTTCTTAGTTCGTTGAGTCTGTTTTGTGCCTTGTTATTTGTTTTGGGCTTAGCAATTTAAATTGGATTCTAAACTCAAAAGAGTTGTCGGCCCAAACGTTAATGTTTTTTTTTCTTCATTAGTTGCCTCGGTGGATATTGTTCGAATCAGGAAATTATAACATGGTCTCGGATCATAGTACACGTGGTGGTCCGGAGTGATATTATTGGCCCATATGACTTGTAGTGATTTCTAAATGGTCTTTTAAATTAATTTTTTTTTTTCACCTCCATGCATGATCCCCACCACATTCGAGTGATATTATTGGTTGAAACCATCACATGGCAGTGCCACATGGTATTTTGGGACCACAAAATAATTCCTCTGTGCGAATCATAGGGTAGTAATGTAGTGTTTGTTTGTATTAGGACTTTTCATTTTTTTTCTTTTTTCTTTTTTTTAAAAAAAAAAAAACAAATGCACTCTTTAATCGATCATTAAATGGGGTGTTGTTCTTTGTTAGAGATTTCTTTCTCGACTTTGTCTTTAGATATTTATGTTTGTCTCGGTGCCATAGACCTTGGTGACGGGAATACAAATTATTGATCAATTTTTTTTTTTTTTTTGCCCCTTTAACCAAAAAAAAAAAAAAAAAGTCTGGTGCCCCTAATTTTATTTAGGGGCCTCGACTCTTTAGCAATGTTAGTAATTTTTTAGTCAAATTTTAGCCAAAGTAGCTAAAAAATCAATTTCGCTAACCACTTTAGAAATACGTCTGCATCAGTGGTCTATATTTTAACTAGTTTTGAATTTTTATTTATTTTTTAATAAGGATTAAATAGTTTAAATATATTTATAAATTACATAAAATAACTCAAAATGAATGTTTTAAATTATAGAGAGTCTCATCTCCTTCTCAATAGCTCTCTGTATTTAGGAGCAAGATAGCTAAAAATTATAATAGAGAGTCACTTAGGAGTCTGGTGTAGCTGCTAAAATAAATAAAAAGCTAAGCATGTTCTCTAAAACAGCTACCTCATACCAGCTCAAATCTGCCCAGACCATGGGACTTCAATCCAAACTGTCGGATGACCTGATTCTGCTCCACTCCGGCATGATCAACAAGCGCTCGACGCTGACGACCTAGACCCTCCATCAGCCCAAGTCTCGATCAGCCCTACCACCAGTTTTCTTCTACTCAGACCACCAAAATTTGACCAACAACTCTCTCTCTCTCTCTCTCTCACATTTTTGTCATTTTTTTTCTTTTGCTTAGGCTATTCTCATATTAATTAGTTAACTTCTTTATCATACAATTTGCTGAAACATTTAATATGGAGAAGCAAGTGTTGTATATATATGCTTCAAACTGCCAAAAAGGTAGATAAATGCTATTCTCTCAAAGAAAATTAAGATGGGCAGATTACGGAGAATTCAGAATATGGTTGTACGGACAAAACATAATGCTGAAGAATTACTATCAAACACACGAAATTTAATTGACACAGTCTTCTTTTTATTTCATAGTTGTAAACATCAGTCCCTTTAACATTGCTTTGAGGCACCAGCATCAAACAAGAACCTGTATTTTATGATAAAAACTGTCATGTAGTGGTCATTGTGATCCTCAAAGTCTAGGAACAGTGTTCTTCCCGGAATTGAATTTGCTCACCACTTTCCATTTTACAACATATAACTATGGTTAACTCTTTAAAATCATATAGTTAACTAGGGCCTGCTTCCGCTCAAAGCAAGGCACCATGTCATGACACAGAAATAAAGCAAACGTCTTTTATCTTTCTATCAACAAAAACACAAAAGGGAAAGTAAAGATGGTTATGAATTTGATTGGGAGCTTTGCAAATGATGCACTCCATTAGAAGAAAGTAAAGATGCATATGCTTTATAATGATGCACTCCATTACACCGGCCTATTGATTAACAACTTAAATCTAGTTGTCGTGGAGGTTCAATTGGTTGTTCTGAGCTTGGATCAACCATTTCCTTGTGCATAAAAGCCGGCCGGAGGAAAGTGCCTCTGCCGGTGAGGGAGATCACTCTCAAAGTAAGGTGGGTCTTCGATATGAAAATGTCTATTTCCCATTAAGTTTTATTTTTCCACATGAAAACTTCTACTTCTTTTTTGTTTTTTCCTTTTTTGTGTACTGAAGATTACAAGCTATCTCATACTAGGGCAATAAAACTTTTTATTGGGGGGTAATAAAACTTTTTATTATGGAGCAATAAAACTTAAAATCTTTTATTGATTTTATTGCCCCCCCCTAATAAAAGGTTTCGAATTGATGTAATCTCCTTATCTTCTTCCTCAATCAAAGTTTTATTTGTCTAATTTTAGGGAGATTAGTCCCCCTTCCCAATGCTCAAATTTTATTGGTTTTATTGCCCCCCAATAAACTTTTTATTTGGTGGTGGTGGGGGGGAGGGAGCAATAAAAGTTTCTGGTGACCTATGAGATCTTCAACGATCTCTCTGAGGACCTCCGATGAAGTCCGGCGGCCTCTGGGGAAGTCTCCAATAAATTCTTTCTCTTCCATTCTCTCTCTCTCTCTCTATATATATATGTGTGTGTGTGTGTGTGTGTGTGTGTGTGTGAGACAAAGAGGTGAGAGCAAAATAGACTAAAAAAATAAAAAATAAAAACTTAATTGTGTATTAGGAACAAAATGAGACATCTTAAGGGTGGTGGTGAAAACTAATAATTAGTTAGGGTAAGGGGGGTTAATATCCCTTATACATTTTCCCTTTTATTTTTAGTCCATATATATTTTTCATAAGAAAATTAAATTACAAGCTAAAGCCACGAGCATGGTCAGCACCAAACTGGTCAAAGTTGAAATCTGACAATACATTTAACTGAAAACCATATTCCCAACATCTAAATTCATATACCAAATGGTTCAAAATTAATTTACAAGAGCATCTGCCATGAAATTTGTAATTCAATATAACATCAAGTTTTTTGCTGTATTGGAAAAAGGTAAAAGGAGAGTTATTGAGGGTTGGGTTACATTGGATTTACTTTTTAGTTATGACTGACCTAAGGTAATGACAGTACAATTTTTTATACTGGTGGGTAATCGATTAACAAAATGACACCATTGTTTTTTCTTGTATAGAACAACAAAGAAGTTAGTACAAGTTCATCCTCATCTTCCCCAATCTTGGCAGCATGTATCCAAGTTCAAAACTCCTCAACTTTCACAGATAAAAACCAGCAAAGTCTTAAAACCACATAGGCACATACCCGTCAAGGCCAATTAAAGCTTTCTTTAAACCCCAACCTACTAGGCTTCAACCATAATATCCACATTATTCCCCACAACCACCACCCAAAAAATAAAACAAAGTAAATTTTAGTTTCTCTGAACAACAATGAAAGAAGAATACAATTCTAGAGAAATTAGTACTCTTTGTTCCCTATTGATCACTGAGAAATTCTTAGGTAGGAGCTTCCCCACTACGTGGACATAGGTCAAGTCAATCAGACATCATAATTTTTTTATTTCTTTGTTCTGAAACTGCCCCTGCTTTTTAAAAGTGCAATACCCAAAAGACCCCCCTGCTGATGGTTCATTGGTCAGCCTTATATCCACGCAGTGCGGGTGCCCCATGCAAGTCTCTCTCTCTCGATCACTAGTTCACTCCAAAGAAGTAAAGACATGAGACTCATATGACTTGAAAACTCAGTTGATGGGCATAGCAGAAATGGGAAATGTGCATTGACAAGCACAAACACAGCCATCAAAGCTTTCCTAAATTGGAAACCCTATAGGACCCCACCACTTACTTTATAGGGAACATTAGACCCTGAGATGGGACACTACATTTTGAAATGCTGGGGCTCAACTCAGTGGGAATATTATCAATGCCCTATGTGACTTTTTTTTTTTTTAATAAACCATATCCCTTTTCTTTTTCAACCCATTTCCTATTTGCACACCCTTTGTGGTAAAATTTTGTGTAGTGGGAGATGTTTGCTTGAGAGGGTTGAAGAAAGGGACATTGTGTACATCTTTCTTGCCAATTCTGCTGAATTATTTGTACAATCTGGGATATCCTATAGGCTATAGAGAAAGAAAATTGGAAAAAGATAAGGACTTTTGTATTATTGTGGTGTACAAAAAGCCTTCTGGACAAAACTATATTCTTTTCTGTTTATATATCTGTCTTACAATTGTTAATCAAAATTATAATATAAATAGTTGTAGTACTGAAACGAACACCTTTTCTTTTGTGAAAAAAAAAAAACAATGGTAATGCTGACTTTAAACAAACTTGGCCAAGCAAGACTTGTTCTAAATATGAGATCCATTGTTAACTGTTTTAGGTAATGCAAAAAAGAAAGCATAGAAGGGTGATCTGGTCTTGTATAGCTACAGAAAAGAAATATAGCTATTTGGTGGTGATTTTATTTTATTTTTTCTTTGAGCCGAAATGACCTGAAATTAAAGTTGTTTTATGCTTCTGTCATTTCATCAAAATATCTAACCTTTGTTGAGCCACATACTTGATGTCAAACAAATTCTAGTTTTGAATATGATGGAGCCACTTATGTATCACTTCAATTAGAGATGACGAGTGACAGTGGCATCCTTGACAATTTGACATGGTAGGTATCAACAATACTGAATCTATTCCAATCGAGTTCAAGATTTATAGCTAACTTCTAACCTCTATAAATCAGGTAATTATTTGGTGTGTCCAGTAAAATACTAAAATTGCAGACACAATGTATCGTTTCCTTAATTAACTGTTATCATGGATTAACTCTTAAAGAAAAATAAAAAATAAGGCCATCTTTGTTGTTGCTTGATTCATTTAATCAAGAGCTAAAATCATTTTACCACTTTGAACTTTATACTTAAAATCAATTGTGCCCCCAAACTTCTAATTTGATCGCATGTGCCCTTGTACTCTCCAATTTGATCAATTATGGTTAATCCTTCACTAATCTATCAATTTATTCATATATTGTTGTCCACTAAAAATAGTTTTTAGCCTTTAATCGTGCAAGCTATGTACATGATCAAGGCTAAAAATTGAACTTAAGTGGGCATGCATTGTCACTAATTTATGAAGGAATTGAGGAATTAGTTTACTAATGATTATGATTGATCATATTAGAGAGTATAAGAGCATAAGTGATCATTAAATTAAAAGTTTGGGGTCACATACGATTTTAGGCATAAAGTTCAAGGCGATAAAATGAATTTATCTCTTTAATCAATGATGACATTTGAGTGGAACTACATCATTGGCAAAATGTATAATAGGTAAATATTCTTCTCAGACGAATCACGAATATATATAAGATCGAGCACAATGTTAATATGTTGTCTCAAAGATGTAAACTCAAGAATGTTAAGTGAACCGCACTTCGTTTTTGACCATAAATTAATAGAGAGGATGCAGCCTATTACTTTATCATGAGCTTAAGTAGTAACCGCATATTAAGATTTGATTAGAAGTTTGACAAACGAATATCACAAATTACGTACTCAGAACCTTGATCCTTGAAACAAAGACAATCTATATATAATTCATTAACTAAATCTATTTCATAGAATTATTGTATCTGCATTCAAAGTAGTTTTAACTCCACGATGCATATTCATTCAACCAGTACAACAAAAAAGCATGTAATTAAGGTTTGAGTTGAGCATCGATCCATCGGCTCTCATTTTTTTTCCATCTCATTTTTTAACCATATGATCAATTCATATATTATAGAGTACGTAACCAATGCAACATTTTACTCTAATTACTATAGTCAACCGTAAATTAGCACATCAATATCAAATGACTCACGCAGTGGTCCATAGTTAAAGCCTAAAGCCAAAAAAGATGTACTATGCGATCAATTACGGAACCCAAATTTACACCCAAGTAAGAGTCGTCTAATTCCATGATGAAATCCTGAAAGCTGCGATATTTTCTTCCTAGCTACAGCCTTAACGTACTCCCACGCGCATGAAATGCACGCGCCGATCATTTGTGGAAGCTGACTGTGAACCAATGGCAACCATCAGCCACCTGTTGTGGGGTCCAACCGTGAGTACCTTCCTCCATCACCATCCTAAGAAAATTCTTGCTATTTATTGTAAAATCCTTCCAACTATTTTTGCTTTTGTTTTTGTTTTTTTATTTTTTATTTTAATGAGGAGCTCAAGTTTACAATTCTATAAATAAACTAGTCGGTGGATAAGCTAATTTTTTTTTTTTAAAGAGAAACAGAATCAAGTTTTAGTGAGAAGTTTTATATACACATCCCTATTTACTAAATACACACCCATCATTTTTTTTCCCATCATATTCCTTAAACTTCCTCTTCTGCCCTTCTTTCTTATTAGGAAACTTTTATTTACACATATCATAGTTTTTATCCAATTTCCTTTTAAACTTCATCTTTTAAAACAATTAAAAGCACTACATCAATTCATTAAATAGAAAATTACATAAATTGACACTTATGAGACTTATATTAGTCATAATTCCTTGTTTTGTACACATAAGGCCACTTTAGGCCCAAAACCATCAGCTCTTTTTTTATGCTATACATATTTTACCCTTAGATGTCTCTTTCTTTCTCTACCTCTGTTTCAGTTTCAGTTAATTTCCATCTCTCTCTCTATACCACGATGAAGCTCTCTCTCTCTCTCTCTCTCTCTCGCACACACAAACGAAGATGAAGCGTTCTCTCTCTAGATCGCAGCAGAACCTCTGTGATTTCGTCTCAGATTTCCAATCAATCTCGTGGCCGTCGTTGCCGAACTTGAGGATCATGGATCGGAGCTCGTCCTCCGTCGCCAGGTAGCCGAGGTGTCTCACCGAGCTCTGACAACGATACAGTAACTTTCTGACTCTCGCTGCTACGACGGATGCCGAGGCAAATGCTGCACCTTATGGCGTCGTCCGACAGCGTAGTAGGACCTTTGCAAATTGTTGATTTGAATTCCCCTGGATGTGCAAGTTTATACAAATAAGGACATGAGCCCAGGCCCAAAAGTCAAATGATGCAAGTCTGACTCCCAATTTTAATGAAAAATGACCAAAATACTCAGTTTGATAAAATATTTACGTGTATGCCACTGACCAAATACTAACGCCCAAAACGAAAACCCAAAACAGATAAGCATCAAGATAGCTCGACGCCTCAACCCATTCTCTGAGTATCTCGGCGGGTTTTCTGCAAATTTCGGCGGTGATGCGAAGGTCGACCACCAACGTTCGAATGGTCTCGGTGTCTCGATCACGTCTATGGTTTGGGTTTTCACAGAGAAGCTCAGATGAAGTTGAATCGAAGCCGGAAGTCTCAAGCTTTCGGGCCAGCTTTCTGGGAATTTTCCGACTAATCCGGCTAGGGACTGAGCCATGCCGGTGAACCTACCGATGAGCTATCCGGTCAGTTCGAGCTTCGGCTCCGGCGGGAACCACTAAGGCATCCGGCTCTCTAATACTACAGTCGCTCCTTGCTTTCCTCTGACTTCCCTTCCGGTGTTCTGCGGCGCCTCCGATCAGGACCTCTGGTTGTTCGATGAGCCGAGTCGGAGCAGTGCGAGGTTGAATTACTACGACGCCGCTCAGGCCAATAGGATTGCTGATCTGCTTCGTGCTACTGACGTCTCTTGCTTGTAAGTGTGCTATTTGTTCTTAGCAGCAGTTTTGATTTCCAGGTTTAGCTAGCTTTGACATTTAATTGCAGTAACGATTTGAAATTTCACCTGTTTGATTGTTTCTATCACCTTTGAATTTACCGAATTTTGGATTTAAGTAGGTTTTCAGTATAGTTGCATTTGTTTTTCGTTTTCTGTTTGTTAATTATTGCTAATATATATATGGTATAGTGTTAGGAAGCTGAGGGAGGATACTGCGGCAGTTCAATATGGCTATGTCCAACCTATGAATCTTCACGATGAAGTTTTACAGTACAATCCAGAAGCCTTTCAATACACCACTCCAGGTAAACGAAGTATTTAATTGCTTTTTAACCACCGTACTGTTGGTCGCAAGTGTAGCTACTTTAGAATTCACTCTATTGTTGTTTACGTGCAATTTTTCATTTTCCATATTGTTGCTTTGGTTTTCTGTGTCGTTGCTTGGCTACAACTAGCAAAATGCCTAGACATATTTTTTGTTACTTATTTTAATTTTAATTTTTAAAGTAAGAGTAGAAGAACTAAAGAAATTTCATTATGAGGGCAGTAGCAGGATTAGGCGATGACGAGTGCAGTAGCAGAACACAAGTACGAGGGCAGTAGCAGAACTGGACAAGTATGAATACAGCGAGTACAGTAGTAGGATTGGACAAGTGCAGTAGCAGGATTAGGCGATGACGAGTGCAGTAGCAGAACACAAGTACGAGGGCAGTAGCAGAACTGGACGAGTATGAATACAGCGAGTACAGTAGTAGGATTGGACAAGTGCAGTAGCAGGATTAGGCGATGACGAGTGCAGTAGCAGAACACAAGTACGAGGGCAGTAGCAGAACTGGACGAGTATGAATACAGTGAGTACAGTAGCAGAATTGGACAAGTGCAGTAGCAGGATTAAACGATGACGAGTGCAGTAGCAGAAAACGATTACAAGTGCAGTAGCAGAACTGGACGAGTATGAGTGCAGCGAGTGCAGTAGCAGGATTAGGCGATGACGAGTGCAGTAGCAGGATTAGGCGATGACGAGTGCAGTAGCAGGATTAGGCAATGACGAGTGCAGTAGCAGAACTGGACGAGTATGAGTGCAGTAGCAGGATTGGACGAGTGCAGTAGCAGGATTAGATGATGAAATTAGAGTAATAGGAGAGTAAGGTTTTGTGAAGTAACATAAAGAGGTTATTCTCAAGGGAAAAAAAAAAAAAAAGTAACATAAACGGATTATTCTCAGAAGAAGAAAAAAATAACATAAAAAGATTATTCTAAAAAAAAAAAAAAAGTAACATGAAGAATTATTCTCAGAAAAAAAAAAAGTAAAAAAAAAATAGTTAAGGGTAAAAAAGTAAATTGACTCATGACATGTTGCAAGTGGAGAGCAGATTGTCCTTATTTGTAAGATTTGATCCTCATAAAGGGATTAGATGTCAAAAGAAGTAGTCAAGGGTAAAAAAGTAAATTAAATCATGACATGTGGCAAGTGGAGAGCACATTGTCCTTATTTGTAAGATTTAGTCCTTATATGTTTAATTCAATCTTTAGAGGATGTATTTGTTAAGTCATCTTTTGTCAATAACTTGTATGTAATTTGTTATATTATAATTCAAACAGCACAAATGTCCCGATGATAATTAAGGTCACCTGTTCACGTTCTACCACTGTACTTCAATTTAATTACAAAACTGCCACCGTCAGTTTTCTCTGGCGGTTTGTGAGAGGTAAACTAAAACGGCACTATTGTTTCGTCTTCTCCACATTACTTCGGAAATTCAAACCTCAAAAAACCGCTCAAACCTACTCCGAAATAGAGAAATATTAATCTCCGGCGGCCACATTCTTAGACACATACCTTCTCCGACGACTGTTTTGCTCAACGGTGAAGCAGCGCCGACTCTGAAAAGTACTTCACAGAAAAAGCCCCAAATTTTAGGGATTTGAAGAATTGCAGAACTCGAATCGTCTACATCGACCGGGTAATCTTTCAGCCTCGATTCTCAGAAACTTCTCTTACTTAATTTCGAGTCATTGATATAATATTTAGTTGTGGAATTATAAGTCGAATATGATATAATTATTTCTGCATTTGATTCTGAAACAAAACAATTCGATTCCAAGTTTTGGTTTGAGTGAAGATTTAAAGCTTTTTTGAGTGGAGATGATCAATGACTGTCTTCAAATTTTAGTTTGATGCTGTAACATAGCCAGTGACATAGGCTACTGACTGGGTATCATTTGATTTTGGAGGGGCTCTGTTTCCATTTTGGTGTGATTTGATACAGAGACATGGACAGTAACATAACAATTTATATGGAGATAATGACTGTGTGTCATGCTGTTTAGGCTTTAGGCTTTACTTGAATGGAAATTCTGCTAGTGCAAATACATATTTTATAGGCTCAGATAATGAAACTGGCCAGTGAGGTCACTGGCCAGGTCGCTAGACAAGTCAAAGGCCAGATAAGTCACTGAAAAAGGCCAACTCATTGGCAACGTGTGTTAAACTCCTGTCAATGATCATGTAACTGATCATGTAACTGGCCATGTAACTGGCCATGTAACTGAACATGTAACTGACGTTGTAACTTACAACATATGTAACTGGCCAAGTAACTGATCATGTAACTGACGTTGTCATTGACATGAGCTGTAACTGACCATGTAACTGATCATGTAACTTACAATATATGTATCTGGCCAAGTAACTGACTACGTAACTAATTATGTAACTGCAAACTCAATGCTAACCTTCTTATTTTTTCAACAGAATTTAAACATCAGAAATGGCAAGAACCAAAAGAAAAGAAACGGAACCAAGCGATGATGACGAAGACTACCAAGAGGTGGAATCAGAAGATGAAGAACACGATCGAACGATACACAGAAAGAAGAATTCGAAGAAGAGCTTGAAGAAATAAAAAAAAAGGAGACAGGAAGAAACAGAAGAAGAAGAACCATCACTGAAGAAGATTCTCAAGAAGAGCTTGAAATCAAAAAAAAAAAAAGACAGGAAGAAACAGAAGAAGAAGAAAAAGTAGAACAATCACCAAACAAGGGTTCCTCTTTGGTGCTGTTTCAAAAAACTGAAGCAGCACCAAAGAGGAAGAGAAATGTGAAACCAGGACATGTGCAGTACAGGTGCACATTAATAAGTTTCTTGAACACAATTAAAGATAACAAGAAGAATCTCAGTGCAAGAACATTAGATTTGCTCAGGCAGTCACCATTTGGAAATATTGTCGATGCATTCCATGGTGGCTACATAGACGAGAAGTCAGCCAAGAAATCTGATGATTTCATTACACTCCTCCTGCAGGCCTATGACCATGAAACTGACCTCTTCTTCTTTGGAAAGAAGAAATTCAGGATCTCGACAAGAGATATTTCAAAGATCCTAGGAATGCCAGAAAAAGGTGACTTGGTCCCAAAGACTTCTGAGGGTGCATATCAGTCTGACTTTGTCCAGCAGTTTTTTTCAAACATAGCGAGAATTAACAAGAAAGCCGTGGAGAAAGCTCTGCAAGACGCGCTGAAAGACAATCCAACATCAGAGGATGGGATTGAGAAGAAGGACAAAAATGTGGCAAGATTAATCTTGCTGGACTTGTCCATCAAGTTTCTGTTCCCAAACGCAGGAGGAACAATTTCATGGGACTACGTCAAAGCCTGTGAAAATTTGGATAAGATCGGATCTTATGACTGGGCAAGGGAAGTTGGAAGCTTCTTAAAAAAGTCTATAAAGACTTTGAAAAAGAAAAAGGAGTCAAGCATCCCATATGGTAATACGGGGGGCTGCGTTCTGATAATACTGGTAAGTTACTGTCAGACTGAAATGTAACTGGTCAAGTCACTAATCAAGACAAACTGCATGTCATTCGTCAAGTCACTATGACTAATTTTTTTTTGTTTTTTGTGCAAGTAGTATTGGTTCTGTCAAAAGACTAGAAAAATCAAGCCAATATTTGGAAGGGAGAACGAAGATCATGGGATGAGAAAATGGGACATCCAGAAGCTGATACAGAATTGGACAAGTTTTAACAGCTTGAAAAAACTAGAGGTATTTTCTTCTCTGTCAAAGTAGTTGTCACTAGCCAAGTAACTGGCCAAGTAACTATCTTGGTTAAAACTTAAAAGTCACCGATTAAGTCACTATCACACTGCATGTCAATGGCCAATTCACACTTCATGTCACTGGCCTTCATAACTGTTGTAAACATGTCATTGCTCATGTCACATAGCATGTCACTGACATATTAAATATGTTTCTTTCAGAAAATCTTTGAAAACCTGAAGGAGGATAGAGAGGAATCAGAATCCGAGGAAGAGGAGAATAGATCAGATGAAGCAAAGACAGTTCCGGAAGGAGAGGAAAAAGGAACTGATGATCAGAATTGTGAAAACAAAGAAGATAACGTACAAGTTGAGGTGGCTGAACAGGAAACAACTTCAGAAAAAAACAAGTGGGAGAAAAGCTTCAGAAAAAGGAGGAGGAGATAAGATATATCACTGTGGAGAAAGATAATTTGAAGACAAAACTGAACGAAAAGGAACAGGAACTAAGAAAAATCACGGAGGACATGATGAATCTGGAGGAACAAAATGCTACACTTGTGACCGAGAATTTCTGCCTTGCATCATCGGTGAAGGAGTTAGAGATAAAATTGAAGGAATTGGAGCAAATGTTGAGCCAAAAGACTCACACCTCAACAGCAGCTCAGCAGCACAGCTCCCCACCACCTACCTCTGCAGAAGAAAAAAATGAATCAAATGGAGCTGCATCTAAGGCTGCTGAAAACGCAGAAAATAAAGATCAATCGACTGTTGAGGAAGCTCAGTCCCATGGCATCTGCACAGTCGAAGAATGTGCAGCAGCAGCAGCAGCTCAATCTCCACCTCACTGCACAGTGCAAGAAGAAACTCAATCGACAACTCCATCGCAAAAGGACTCACTGTTCCAGAGCCCCACAGTCTGCATGCTCACAGTCGAAGAAATGGAAAAACAACCTGACATGTTTCAGATAGTGAAAAGTTCTGTAGCTGCGCGTGGCCTTCCACTTTGTACGTTGAGCCCAGAGAAAGAGCAGAAGACACCAGAGGAGAACAAAAAAGGTGAGTTAACAATGCGCCTTACAGAGCAACATTCTGGTGAAACTGTATCATCAATGGGTCTCTACTCTTATGTTGTGAGATTAAAGAATAGGAGAAGAATACAGAAAAAGGACAACATTTACTGGTGGGGGCATGTGAAAGCAAAACGAAAGAAGAAAGCAAAGGAGATTGAAGAGAGGTTGAAAGAGGCTGAAAAGAAAGAAAAAGAAGAAAAAGAAAAGAAGATGAAGGCCTCACTGCCAGAGGCTGAAATTAAAAGGATAGAACATATGGTAGCACAACAGAAGTTGGACGATGTACCAGAGGATGTTCTGGAAGCAATAAGACAGATGGACGCTGCAGAAAATGCACAAATCAATAAAGAGCAAGAAGAGAAACAGCTACCTCCTGAGGTCGTAGACTGGGAGGAGAGCAAAGTATACAATTTTATGGACCAGGACACAAAGAGGAGAGTCCAGAAATACTGGCAAAATGCACCATCAGGGTAATGCTTTAATTAAGTTAAAATTCTATTTTAAACTTATTGTAACTGGCCAAGTAACTGTTTATGTAACTATCAAAGTAACTGGCCAAGACGAAAGCAGAGCTGGAACATAAGCAGAGCTCAGATGATGAAGTTCAAAGCTCAAATATTCAAAAAATTTGCAGAACATAAGCAGAGCTGGAACTCAGCAAATTAAGAATTTTAGAAATTTGTTTGTTTAGTTCAGAATTTCAGAAATTTGTTGTTTAGTTCAGACTATGACTTGTATGGATCTTTTTATTCAAGATTAATGCATCTTCTGAATTCATAGGGCAAGTCATTGACTATGTAAATATGAAGGCCGCATATAATTGAAAGTGTCATTGTTAAATTCACTACTGCCCATTATGTAACTGCTTAAGTCACTGGCCAAATAAAAAGAAAACTGAATGTCATTGGCCAAGTCACTAGGCAAGTTACTGTAAAACTCAAGTAACTGACCAAGTCACTGATAATGTAGCTGACCATGTAACTGACCATGTAACTTACAATATATGTAACTGACCATGTAACTGAACATGTAACTAAGCATGTAGCTGAATATGTAACTGGACAAAAAATATTAAAACTATAAGTCACTAGAGAAGTCACAGCCAAAATGATATTCCTATTTCAGTTTGCAGCGTGCCGCTGCACCGCAACGGCAGCGTTCCGCTGCCAATTAATAAACCAAAGTTGTTGTAGCTACTTCATTTTTTAATTTTCATTAATATTTGCAGCGTTCCGCTGCCAATGACCAAATCTATATGCAGTGATCCAACTACAAGTCATAGAACAAGTCACCGACAAGATAACTAAAAACTAATGTCAATGGACAAGTCAATTAGTTTACAAATGGTTATGTCACTGTACATGTAACTATTAAAAACCTGTAGACACAAAGAATACTGAAGGATTTATAAAAGAAGAAAGCAGATACACTGTCTCATAGTCAAAAAAAAAATTCCAATGATTAAGCACCTTACAAGCACTTCTTATCATTTATTGAAAAAAATGAAAAATCAAAACAAAATTTCAAACTGTATTGGAGTCACTTGCTATGTCACTTGCCATGTCACTGTTAAAGGCATGTAGGCAGAATTGAACCTATATCGGAGCTGTACAACTCTTTCTGTTGTGACCATCACATTTTCCACACCTACCACACTTGATCACCCTGGTTTTCTCGCTCCTTTTTCTGAACCTCTTCTTTCTAGGCCTTCCCGGTGGTCTTCTAGTCAAAGGCGGCTGCAAGATCACCGCATCTCTACCAAAATCATGCACTTGCTTCGAAATAGAGGGAAGAGGATTAATTGGGAAAGAATAAGTTTCTCGATATTTATCCACATTGTACAGCTCATTGACATACAAATACAAGGAAGAACCATGTTGTTGGATCACTACAAGTGCATGGGAACATGGGAAGCCATACAGCTGCCATTCTCCACACGAACAAAACCGAGTTTCCAAATTTACCATGCTATTGTACTTCTGGCAGTGAACTTCATACACATAGGTATCAGACCTGCTCACTCTCCAATGCCTTCCGACTTCCAAATTGTCCTTCAGCTTCTTTTCAATCACTGGGCACAACTCAGACAACCATTCATGAGCATCCTGCTTCCGAGCAGCAATTGAAGCCATGGACTTCACTCTAATGCCATCATTAATATCAAGAATAGGAAGACTCTTCAAAGGCAACACTCAATTATTGAAAGACTCAGCCAAGTTATTTGTCATTTCACCAAATCTTTCGCCATTAAAGTAAGCCATACACCAGTTCTCCTTGGGAAGATCCTCCAGAAATTGAGCAACTATGTCACCGCCTTCACTCCTCAAGATTTCCATGTTGAACTCATACATCTCCGGTGTGCGAGAATAAGCACAACACATAAACAAGTAAGGAATCCGATCCTTGAGGTAAGATCCAGCTGGAAATTTGTCAGAAAGGTTAGACATCAGGTGTCTAAAACAAAACCCATGTGGATTATTAGGAAACACTCTAGGGAAAACACTAACAAGCCCAACATGACGATCAGAAATGAATGTCACCCTCCTCATAGGGTGTTTTGCAAACTCTTCAGCCAAAACCTCAAGAAAAAATCTCCAATTACTCTCATTTTCAGAATCCACAATAGCATAAGCAATTGGATACAAGCCTGAACAGAAAAACAAAATAATGTCACTGCCATGTAACTGTTAATGTCACTGACCATGTCGCTGACATAACTGCAAATTACTTGACAGTGACATGGCCAGAGACATGTCATTCAAATCACAGAACATTTAGGTCATTGGACATGTAACTGTCAATGAACATGTAAGTGACCATGTCAGTAGCTATGTAACTAACCATGTCACTTACATTACAAAAAAAAAAACAAGACATGGCAGCAAATAGAAAACAAGAAAAATAAAAAACTACAAGTAATGAAGGAGATTCAACCTTGATTGGCATCCTTTGCCGATGCAGCAATAATCTGCCCCTTGTACTTGTTGGTAATGAATGTAGCATCAATGAAAAGAATAGGTCTACAAGATTGAAAACCCTTCATCCATGCACCATAGCTCACAAACATACGCTGAAACCTGTGTGTTTCTCGATGAAACTCAACCACTATCCTAGAGTCGGGGTTTGACTTCATAACAGACTCACTGAACCAAAGTAGCTGAGCATAAGACTCAGCTTCATCACCATGTAGGGCTGTTTTTGTCAACTCCGTACCATACCAAACTGTACGATAAGCAACATCCAAACCATAATCACTCTTGATCTCATCAGCTATATCAATTGGCTTTTTGTTTGGATTGGCACGAATCTTATCAAGCACAATAGACTTGACAACCTTGGATCCCATCATCTTACTCTTCTGCAAACGAATCACACCATGACAAGTGTGAACATTAACCAACCTTTTAATCATAAAGAAACCATTAGCCCTACATAAATAAGCCTTCCCCAGCCAATTGCAGCCTTGAGAATGTTTCTTAGAACACTGAGCAATAACACGAACCTTGTCATTTCTAACAAACTCATATGAAAAGCCAATTTCTATAGCATACTTACGCAGCTTATCCCTAAACTCAACAACCCCACCCTCAAACTTTTGGCCTTCAGAATGAATATAACTCTCCCAACCTTTCGTCATATAACTCTTCGGTGCCTCTGCCCTATAACACCCCAAATAATCATTCTCCTCAAGCATGGTACTAGAATCCTCACACACTGTATTACTCACCACACTTTTACTAATAGAAGGCAAATCAGTCACAAACACTTCAACAAAATCAGAATTGTAACGAACGAAATTCCTAAAAATCATTCTCATATCAACTTCACTCTCTAGAAAACATGAAGTAGAATCCGGAGGAATAATGTACCTCAACATGAAATTGCCTTGAATCAAATCCGGAAAACGAGAGCGTATGGAATTGCATAGGTCAACAAACGACCAATTATGAAACAATGGAACTGTCGCTGCTTCACCAGAATAAATAAACTTGACAACATAGCTAGTATCCATAACAACTGCACAAGAATAAAACAAATCACTATCCATGTCACTACTAAGGAAATCAACAGAATCAACACAAACAAGTCACTGCCAAAGTAACTGTTAATGCCTGAACAGAAGAACAACATCATACTCGCAAAATAAATGATAATTCCTGAACAAAACAGCAGTATTAAAAATGTAACTGGCCATGTCACTGATAAAAAATCACAGTATAGAACAAATATAGTACAACAATAGCACAAAACATCATCAACAATTCAACATAGCACTGAGTTCGACGAAGGAGAAGAAAACAGTAATCCAAAACGAACAATTCAACAATTTAACAAAAACAACAAAAATACATTGCAAAATCCAAAACGAACAAATTCACAGAGAGATGGCTTACCGATCAAATCAGAGAAAACCAGAGAGAGGAAGAAATAGAGAGACTGTAACTAAGCACTGAGTCAACGAAGAAGAAGAACACAATAACGTGATCAAGACAAACACCGACGAAGCCAGAAATCCAGAAAAAGAGAAAAGACCTGAGGAAGCTCCAATACCACTTTCAGATCGTCGCAGAGGCACAAAGAGAAATCGGAAGCTTCCGACGGAGAGGGCAGCGAAGAAAGAATCTCGGAAAGAGATCTCCGATCAAATCGAATCGGAAGCTTTCTGATCAAAGGAGAGAGAAAATTTGAGCTCCACGATATTGAAATGGAAGGTTATAAAGGTTTATTACCTTAGGGGCAGAATCGGAATGATAAAAATTAAAAACTGACCTTTTTTAACATGACCTCATTATTCATAAGGACTAAACTAATATTAATAACAATTTACAATGGACCTTCTTATCAAGTGGGAAACTAGGTGACCTTATTATCATTTCACTCTCTAAAGTGACCTTTTCCATCATGTCCCTTAGTTTTTATCCAATTTCCTTTTAAACTTCATCTTTTAAAACAATTAAAAGCACTACATCAATTCATTAAATAGAAAATTACATAAATTGACACTTATGAGACTTATATTAGTCATAAGGTCACCTCAATTGTTTTGTACACATAAGGCCACTTTAGGCCCAAAACCATCAGCTCTTTTTTTTATGCTATACCTATTTTACCCTTAGATGTCTCTTTCTTTCTCTACCTCTGTTTCAGTTTCAGTTAATTTCCATCTCTCTCTCTATACCACGATGAAGCTCTCTCTCTCTCTATACCACGATGAAGCTCTCTCTCTCTCTCTCTCTCTCTCTCTCTCTCTCTCACAAACGAAGATGAAGCGTTCTCTCTCTAGATCGCAGCAGAACCTCTGTGATTTCGTCTCAGATTTCCAATCAATCTCGTGGCCGTCGTTGCCGAACTTGAGGATCATGGATCGGAGCTCGTCCTCCGTCGCCAGGTAGCCGAGGTGTCTCACCGAGCTTTGACAACGATACAGTAACTTTTTGACTCTCGCTGCTGCGACGGATGCCGAGGCAAATGCTGCACCTTATGGCATCGTCCGGCGGCGCAGTAGGACCTCTACAAATTGTTGATTTGAATTCCCCTGGATGTGCAAGTTTATGTTCGATCTGATGCTCATTGATCTTTGTCAAGTTCAAATCTATGAGATTTTGTGCAAATTGTTGATTTCAATTCCCCTGATGATCGACGCCATTACCTCCACTGCAGAGAGACTCGTAAGTATCACTCTTCTCAATCTCTCTGCAATTTTTCATGAATGAGAATGAGAGAGTGAGATTGTTATGATTGTGAATTCTAGGTCTAAATGCTTGTAGATTCTGGAAGTTCTAGGGTTTATGAATTTGGATGTGAATTGGATGTTACTGTTTTCAAGTTAAGATCTATGAGAATAACGATAATGCAAAGAAGGACAAGGGCTGTCAGGAAAAGAGGAAAGAATCGCTCTCCTGAATAGGGCTGTTAGGCCCGTCATTCTTCTCCTTGTCTTTGTAATGTGGATGGCTTACGAAGAACAATAGCTGCTCTTGTTATCAGAATGAAAGCTGCCTGAACTGATTGTTTCTATGCACAAATGTTGATCTGATTTGCTTTAATTTTGAGTTCTTTTGGTACTATTTCAACCACGTTTTGCAGTTCCACTTTTTGAAACTTTGGAATCTAAAAGTAGACTGTAATTTGTTGTAACTTATGATTTGTGTATGAAGGCTTTGAATGGGAGTAGTTTTGTGGAAATTATATCTCTCTCTCTCTCTTTTTTTAAAGACAAGATACATTTTATGATAGATTGAAGGTCGCGTATGAAGACGTGTATCTAGTAGTGCTTGGAAAGGGTTGGGTGGTTGAGAGAAAGAGTGACTGTTTTTAGTGTTAGTGGAGTAGCTTTGTGTGTTTATGAGAGTAATTTTTTGATAGTGGTGAGAGTAGCTTTTGTAGAATAATTGTATTGGATTAATATGTTTGATAGATTATTAAACAAATGCTGGCAACAACAATTACCTCCTCAATTCCTCACTCTATTAATTGTGTTTGTATGATAATTTGATTATAGTTGTGAAAGTCAATTGTATATTTGCTCCTTTAGCCTCACTCCAAAACCTTTTCGTTCTCACCTTCTTTGAAACTAGAAGAACATGAAGTGAGTGGTGGCCGTACATGGAAGGTCATATAATAGTATCAGGTTTTCAGTATCAAGTAATTAGATATGTGTAAATAAATTTTTCCTAATTAAAAAAAGGGTAGAAGAGGAAGTTTAAAGAAGAATATAGAAAAAAATAATTAGGGGTGTGTATCTAGTAAATAGGGATGTGTATATAAAACTTCTCTTGTTAGTTTGGTTTTTCTATTTTTTTTTTTGGATTATCTACGTTGCACAGTCTGATTTGTGCATTGATTTGTCATATGAGGGATTTTCGAATCCCTCTAACTTGACGGAGAGACGTCGTCGTTGATATATAATGAAATAGAAGTTTTAAATACACACTCCTTATTCAATACACCTCCCATTTAATTTTTTATTCTAATATTTTATTAAATACACAACCCAAATTACCTAAAATATCCTTAAACTTAAAAACCATGAAATACACTATTATTTAACTACATATTGATTAGTATATATAATTGATCATATTGATTATTTGTGTTAGTTATTGGGAAATTCATAAGGATTCATTATTATTCCCGTCAAATAGATGCTTAGAAATAGGTTTTGTATTATTTGAGTTCTCATTCACCAAACACCCTATTGATCAAGTAAAAAATTTTGAGTCGAACATTCAACCAAAACTGTATCAGTCGTTTCTCCATAATGGTGGAACTACGAATGTAATAACCTCGATTTTCAATCGGGCAATACTTGGCGGCAGTTTTATTCAATGAAGTATTCATTTCGATTTGGTAGAAAATAAAATTACGTCAAATCTCAATTGTTAATTTCGTAGCAAGGATTAATCAAATTACACTACATTAATCATTGCTGTACCTCATTTTTTCTGGTTTTATCACAAATTATAGTGGCAAATACTTTGTTTAAAAAAAGATTGAGGTGCTCTCCGTGTTTCAAGCAATAAGAGAGGTAGTGCGACACTAGTTGTTTTATACTCTACATGTTGATAGATGGTGGTGTACCAGCTCCAGAAGAAAAGAAAGAAAATTCGTTTTTTTTTTCTCTCTCTCTCGGCCGAACCCAGGGAGCTGAAGATTTTTCTCCAAGCTTGTTCTCTCTCCACAAGCCATCAATCGATTCCAAGTCACGTCCCACGCCTTCGTCTCTTCCTTGCGCAGCTGTCTGTGGCAATCTTACGCCCTGGAACGACAGGCAGCGGCGGCGGAGAGCCGGTTTGTTTAAAACCCCGTTTTAGTTCCAATCGAGATATCTCACTCTACCGGCCACCGATCCTTGCAAAACTTTATCCTCGTGCTTGCCTCAACCCCCTGAAGCCCACAGAAGCAGCGTTGCACGGCGACGCATCCCGTAGCAGCAACTACAAGTCAACCCCGCCAAGAACGAAACCGGAGCTATCGATCCAAATATCTCAAGCTACAGACCATATTTTTCTGTGATTCTTGAACCAGTGAGTTATTCTTGAGTTTCTTAACAACTCTTCAGAAGGAATCGAAGCCTTAAATTGAAGTTTTGACGTCGAAATCGAGCCTTGCCGGATTCTGCAAAATTCTGGAATTTTTCCGACCACCGAAGCTTTCGATCGGTATATCTCGAGCTACAGAATATATTTTTCTGTGATTCTTGAACCAGTGTGTTCTTCTTGAGTTTCTTAACAACTCTTCAGAAGGAATCGAAGCCTTAAATTGACGTTTTTACGTCGAATTGGAGCTCGCCGTTTTCTGCAGTTTCTCGCCGGATTCTGGAAATTTTCCGGTCACCTCGACTGTTCTAGGTAATTTCCGACCACTTCCTTTCGTTTTAAGACTTCATGCTAGTTATGAAAGTGGATCAGCTCGTCATTTGGAACAAGTTTGTAGTTGACGACTTTTGCATCGGAGGTGGTTGACCGGCGTTGGCCGCCGCGTTGACCGCCCACTGACCGCCCCTTGTGGCGGCGCATTCGACCATATTTTGAATTTTTATTATCTAGGCTATGTTCTACGCATCCATATGAGCGTTTTGATATATTACAAGGTTATGTTAGAAAAAGTTGATAAATAGTGGATTTACGTTTTTACGTTACTATTTAACGTTTTTACGTTTTATCTTAAGTTTACGATCTGCGAAGATCTGACCATCGGTTTTACTTCAAATTTAGATATGTTGATCGTATGACTGTCCCGATGACTTTGTGTGGTCACGGGCGAAGATCCGACCGTTGGATCTTCGTATAAATGTGAAATAGTGATTTGGAGGGCGATTCGTGAGAATCTGACCGTCGGATTATAGTATAAATTTGTGGAGATGTTTGTAAGGACGATTCAGGAAGATCCGACCGTTGGATCTTCGTGATAATTTTGGAGGATGTTCCTAAGGGCAATCCGTGAGGATCTGACCGTTAGATCATCGCGTAATTTCGATCCGACCGTTGGATCATCATTAATTTAGAATCCGACCGTTGGATTGTTGTATATGTGTGGTTTATGAATGATTGCTAAGTTAAGATCGTATCTGACTAGGTGATTGACGGTTTAAGTTGGTGGACGATTGTGGATCGAATTTTGAGCTGTTAAGAAGACGCAGCTGGATTAGAGGTGAGTAAACCTCACATGGTTCATATTACGAACCGAATATAATTAATTGATTTTTGTCGTAATTGTGTGGAAATTGTTTATGAAATAAAGATTTGTTTTGAAATAATATGAACTTGATCAACTACGGTTCATAGGGCTGCGGCTCACAGGTAAGAAAATGAATTTAAGTATAAAATGAATTTATATTTTTAATGCGTGTGAACTATAGTTGGTATTAATAGACATTCCTGTGCGAATGTCTATGTATATATATTATTTACGTGAAATAATATGTATTGTTGGAGTTGTGAAATATTATGTATTGTTGGAATTGTGTTGAGTTTATTGTTAAGAAACAATATATTGTGAGGGGTATTGAGTTTATTGTTGAGAAACAATATATTGTGAGGGGTATTGAGTTTATTGTTGAGAAACAATATATTGTGAGGGGTATTGAGTTTATTGTTGAGAAACAATATATTGAGAGAGATGTTGAGTTTTATTGTTGAGGAACAATAAATTGTTGTGATCTGTGGAGATCAATAGGTCACGGGGTGACCATGGCATACTATCAGCGACCCACGCTCTCGCGCCGGGTAGGTGGAACTGATAGTATTAAATCGTGAACCACGCTCTCGCGCCGGGTAGGTGGAAACGATCAGTTAGAGCTCTAGTCTGTCTGCCAATTGTTGAGTGGTGTTGTGAGGGAAATGTTGAGGTTACTTGAGACTGTGAGTG
This sequence comes from Rosa rugosa, assembly GCF_958449725.1. Lineage (NCBI taxonomy): Eukaryota > Viridiplantae > Streptophyta > Magnoliopsida > Rosales > Rosaceae > Rosa > Rosa rugosa. Next base: position 33,838,857 of record NC_084825.1, read on the forward strand.
GTCATGTATGAGTGATGTTGAGGTTACTTGAGACTGTGAGGGGTCTTATGTGAGAAGTGTTGAGGATACTTGAGTCTTTTAAGAATGAGTTCTTAAAAGAGAGCCTCAAGAGTATCCTTCCTTTTATGGTGATTGTGTTGAGTTATATTAATTGTAAAGAAATAAATCAACAATTCTTTCTTGTTTACTCATACTGGCTGTAAAAAGCTTACCGGGTTTTGTGTTGTTGCAACTCCCGGTACACTATTCAAATTGTGTAGCGGGTAATCCTACAGGACAGGAGAACCAGGACGGTGATCGTGCGGTTAGAGCAATTGTTAGAGTTTTACAGCAATTGTACGTTGTGAGGTGTGTTATGCTCATTTGAGCTTTACAATATTGCTTGTGAGAGTGAATTGTAATAATGAACTCGAAGTTTCGAGATTTGGATTTTGTAATTGTAATTATTCATGTTTCGGATTTGAATTTATTATTCAAAATTCGGGGCGTGACAACGAAGTTGTCATTGGATGGTCAAACAAATTAACAATTACAAAGTTTTATACCTGTGATGTTTTATATTAGATAATAAATTGACTAATCATAACTTTTAGAAGAAAAAAAAAATTAACTAAAAAGTGGGAGTAAAGCAATATGTTTAAAAACATTTAATGCCATTGATTTTGAAATTCTAAATTATATGGTCTCTCACCCCATTTAATTACAATTTATTTAAGGAAAATTTAAATTAGATGGTTCCTAACTTTATTTTTGTTTTAAATGAGGATGCCATGAATAGAAATTCATTGTGTTTATAATTATAGAATAATATAAGGAAGATATGATTATTATTATTTTTGTTCTAATACAGAGATGTCTATTTTGATAATTTAATTTACCTATAAAATCTAATTTGAAATATAAAATAATAGAGATGTGTATTAAGTAGTTTGGGGTGTGTATTTAAAATTTCTCCTTTAATTGATATCTCACAACATCTCCACAAGTAAAAACATAAAATGATGTGTGTGTGTAGCATGCAAGTGATGCTAAAAGCACATAGGCATGTTCGTAGTGTTAATTAGGTTGCTTAATTGGAAAGTAAAGTCCAATGATTTAGTCATGGACAATCTTAATCCCCTTTTGCTTCCCTCAACGTCTTTCTCAATCATTGTAATCCAAAATGTAGAGATTTATACTTATGTTTGCTTTTATGTTTATCATGACTTGTCCACAATTTACTATAATTCTTAATTCTGCTAACTTTGCTTAGCTACTCTTCTCATCTATAGTATTTCAATCCATCTTTGTTTTCCCACAAAGACAAATGTAGTTATAATGGGATAATGTATATGTACAAATTGCAGCTTCACATGCTATATGAAAAGGACAAATTACCATAAATATTGAATCAAATTCTCAGGACTGTAATTTGACAAACCAACCACATAGCCATTGTTTTCCCTCAAAAACTTGGGGGCCTATTATACCCATATTCCAAGGAACTTGAAATGGACATTTGAAGATGACATTTATCAACCCTAGAAGCTTAATAATGGCATTAGAGCATGTTTAGCAATGCTAACCATTTTTGAGTTAAATTTTAGTCAAAGTAGCTAAAAAGTCATTTTGGCTAGCCACTGTAGAAATATGTCTGTATCAGTGTTCTCTATTTTAGCAAATTTTAAATTTATATTATTTTTTAAATGAAAATTTAATAGTTTAAATGTATTTATAAATTACATAAAATAACTCAAAATGAATGTTTTAAATTATAGAGAGCCTCATCTCGCTCTCTATATGTAAGAGCGAGATAGCTAAAAGTTATAATGGATAGTCAATATAGAGAGCGAGATAGCTAAAAGTTATAATGGATAGTCACTTATAGCATCTTTAGCAATGCTAGCCATTTTTTAGTCAAATTTTAGCCAAAATATATAGCTAAAAAGTCATTTTGGCTAGCCACTTTAGAAATACGTGTTTATCAGTACTCTCTATTTTAGCTAATTTTGAGTTTATATTATTTTTTAAATGGAGATTAAATAGTTTAAATATATTTATAAATTACATAAAATAACCCAAAAAGAATGTTTTAAATTATAGAGAACCTCATCTCGCTCTCTATATTTAGGAGCGAGATAGTTAAAAGTTATAATGGAGAGCCATTTAGGAGTCTGATGCAGTTGCTAAAATAGATAAAAAGCTAAACATGCTCTCCAAAATAGTTAAGGAGTCAAAATAGAGAGTCTGCTAAAGATGCTCTTATTAGAAGTTTGATGTGGCTGCTAAAATAGATAAAAAGCTAAATATGCTCTCTAAAATAGCTAAGGAGCCAAAATAGAGTCTGCTAAAGATGCTCTTACACAAAGAAGAGAGAACACAACCTAAAATTTGCAAATTTAAGGCAATATATTCCACAAAATTTGGAAAATCAAAGGATCACCATTTTGCTTTTCCACCAAATGGAGAAAATTAATTACAAAGTGATTCACGAATGATTTTCAATTTCATATTATTAGCTACATTGAAATTTGCCATCCGCACACTTTGTGTTATCGATTTCCCTCTAACGTTGTTAACCAATTAAGTTTGTCATTTGATGCATGGCATGGCCCCGTGAGTAGCTTGAATCTGGCCTCGTAGATCAGGTCATTCTAGTTTCGACATGCATCATTGCAAGCGCCTGGCAATGTTAGGGCGTAAGTGATAAAAGGAGGGGGAGAGGGATTGGGATCGATGATGGGGTTGAAGTTGCTTTGTTTTAGTTCGAAAGCTTGGGAAACTTTTCTTTTGAGTTTAATACAATGGAAAAAATTGCGATAAAATTTTGCGGATGAAATAAAGGAGTTCAAGTGAGTAGATTTGTATGTGTATTCCAAATATAGAACTTTTCCATCAATAATCCTAAAATCAAATACGTTCAAATCAAATGATGTCTTTGAATAGATGAATTACTATACTTTTTACCTTCCAATAGCATATAGTGTTTTTCACTTGGCAGTTTGTTGTTTGAAAAGTCTCAACTTCTCCGGTCCTTAAAGTTATTTTCCCTTAAATATTCTCAATACTAAAGAGAAGATGCAATCGCTTTGGGGAAGTGATGGATCGATATGGTGCAATGTTTTCAACGACCTTTTTAAAAATATGGATAAAAATCGGAAAATGTTGAACAAAAACTTTAGTACTAGGTTTATAGTACGCAAGTGGTTTATTGTTCAGTTCAAGTTCTTAAATACGTAGCAGTTGTGACAGTTCACTACTCATGGTCTTTATTATGAATCCATTTATGATTTTTATGTTCCTTTTGCTGAGCTTTTACTGAACAATTGATGGAGCAGAATCAATCAAGATTGATCGATCACCTCATTGAGTAGAAGGTACAAATTGGTTGCTCATTTAATTCACTATTGTGCTCAAGTAAATGATCATTTACCCATTTTTAGCTTAACAATTGCCCACTTGCACAACGAAGAGTTAAAAAACCCCATTTACCAAAAACACTCTAAGGGATTATTTTCCCTTTACCCAATTAATTCTTTTTTAATTCTTTTTATTTATTTTTGGGACTTTTTTGCCCTCTCCTTCTTTCTCACTTAGAGAGAGAAGTCATCCTCCACCTTGCTAAGCTCCGGTGACCAGTGGCAACCGCCGACTCCGGTGACCGGACTCCGGTGACTAGTGGCCGGCCTCGGACTCCGGTGACCGGAATCCGGCGACCGGTCCCTACTAATACCAGTAACCATATTATTGCCCCCCAGTAATCATATTATTGCCCCCCAAAAATCATATTATTGCCTCCCAATAATCATGTTATTGCCGTCCAGTGAATTGTATGAACTCCCAAAACCAAAATGAATACACTACAGGTACAATTGATCAATTTATAATCATATTATTGGTTCTCAATAATCATATTAGTGCCTGCCTCCCAATAATCATATTATTGCCCCCCAATACAAAGTCCAATTTCTCTACTGCCTCCCAATAGACCACCAAAAATGCACCATTTTGTAGGATTTACTGATAATTTGACCTTAATACACAGAAAACAACAGGTAACTTATCAAAACACCACACTATAGTGATCCATTTCCCTCGTATCAAAGTCTACTGGGGGCCAATAATGTGTCTACTGCCCCCCAGTAGACCATCAAACAAACCCCACAGTTACATTGCAATCTTAGGATACCGGAAAAAAAAAAAAAAAAAAAAAAAAAAAGTGCTCTGGGCACCCATCAACGTGTGAGGCCGGCTGGTTTTTTCGCCGGTCGACGTCGTTTCACGCACCACCTCTATAATCATACCAACTCGCTCCAACACTGCGTCGAATATAAAGTTCCAAACCGAACCACCACCATGTTTAACAGTGGCTACGATTCTGTCGAGCTCATCTCCGACTGCCCTACCGAGATTAAGCCATTGAATCCTACGGCCCTAAGCTCCTCCTCTGTTGCTCCGATGGTTCCCTCTGAATCTCCGCTCCAGATTCCTCCAGCTCCCGCTCCCGGCGATCCCACGCCCAAATAATCGGATTCTTCGACCTCGTCGCCGGAACCGGAATCGGCCACACATCTCTCTCTCCCCGGAATCGAAACCCGAAGCATCCGGTGAAAGGTGCTTGTGCTGGACGTCGAAGTCCTTGCTCCAGTGGCTCCATTTTCACTCTTTGGCTATCGGAGGCGATGCCAACCAAAACTGGAATCGGATTTTGGAAAAGAGATAGAGAGAGAGAGGGGGTGAGGGGGGGATCAGGTTGGTGGTGGTGGCGCCGGAGGAGACGTCGATGGGGGTGGTGCCCAGAATGGAAGGGTAGGCTGTGGTGGCGTGGGAGAGTGTGGCCTGAAGGGAGAAGAGGAGAAGGAGAAGGATTGGATTCATGCTGAGAGTGCTGAGGGGAGTCGAGAGAGATAAAAGAGAGAGTATGGGGGCAAAACTGTCATCAAATATTAGATTTGGTAAATGGGGTTAAAAAACTCTTAGTGGAGCAAGTGGGCAATTGTTAAACTAAAATTGGGTAAGTGGTCACGGCCCCTATACGTTTTATGAAATTTCTAATGTTTAACACCATTTGGCCCGACTGTATTTTACAGACATTTTAAAGTAGAGTGCTTCTATTCATACCTCCAAAATTAGTATTTGGACCTCCCTCTTTTTTCAAGTGATTATTGACTTTATCAACTTATATGAAATGACTTGTAAGGACAAAAAAAAAAAGAAGACATTATTTATTTGGGAGCGGTGCAATTTAGTTTCTCCTCAGTATTGCTCTTTGTTCATGTCTGCTTAGTGCAAATCTCTAGTTATCAATAAACAAAATTTTTTTGCAAGAAGGATTACGCGATTTAGACTACTTTTCTCTCAAAAAAACCTAGCAGCCTCCTGTTGACAGTGCATGCCCGGTCCGACAGCACGCCCTCGCGACATCGTCGTCGGACGGGCGAGAAATGATTTTGTGTCCGGTGGTGAGCCCAGCCAGTTTGGCGGCAGTGGGGTGGTGGATTTGCTGTCCAGTTTGCTTGGTGCCCTTGTGGGGAAAGGGCAGCGGTTATTCGAAGGAAGGCAGGTTGATCCGGTCGGAGCTCGGACGATTGCTTGGTATTGAAGTACCAGTAACGGCGCGAAGGGATTCCAGTAAGGGCGAATCGGATCGGGTCTCGATCTGGTTTGGCTTACGTGGTGGTCCGACGAGGTGGTTAGTTGGGCCGGTTCCTTGTCAGCGGGATGGGGATGGTGGGCAGAGGTAGGGACGACCAGCGATCTGTTCGTGCACCGTTGGTGGCGCCGGAGCTGCTGCTGAGGGTGGATCGACACTTGCTGCAAGCTGGTGGTGGAGATGCACCTACAGGCCTCATACTTGGCTTGGGCTTGGTAATTGTTGGGCCTGGGCTTTGGCTCAAGACCCATACTATGTTTTTGTTACTTTTTATTGTTTTTTAGAATTAATTAAATATGGCTTAATGCCAAAAATAATTCCCCGTCATAGATTGGCAGGGCGAAGTGGGCGTTGTCCCGGTATGCACACTCTGTGTGCCTTGTATGGCCTAGCGAGGTGGCGAGCTGTTTGTTTGATCAAATGGAGGCAACCTCCTAGTGGCAGGATGAAATTGAGTGTCGCCGGATTTATTTCTGTGCGGCAACATAGTGGGAAAGCTGTGATATTTGTAATGATGTTTCTTCGTTATAGAGTTATCTTTCCGGTATGTCACCGCTATGTAAAAGCAAATGGAGTAGTTATTCGACAGTTCAGAAGCATCCAGAGAGAGAGAGAGAGAGAGAGAGACTGCGATATGATCCGTCATCGCTGCGGAAAGATATATTATACTGTTGGAATCGAGAGAGCAGGAGAAGAGGTTAGTCCGCGTTTCGTTTGGATCGATCTTGAAACCTTTTGTTTCCCAGATTTCTATGTTTTTTCATTTTGATTTATTGGGATTTTTGTTGCGGTTGGGTTTGGATTGATATGGGTTTCGATCTTTTAGTTTCGGTGTGCTTTCTGTTTTGAAGATAATCGTGCTAGATCAACCATGTCAAGGGTTTTGTTCTATGATTGAGATAATCATCTCTATTTTTCTTTTAATCTATTACTATGATTGAGAACGAGTTTTTAACGTTTGGTTTATCTTTGGTTTCATGATAATTGTGTTTGGGTAGGTGATCTGCTGCAACTGGACCAATCGTGCTTGGGTTTTGAAGATAATCGTGCTAGATCAACCAGGTGAGGGGTTTTCTTTGATTGAGTTTTGTTTAGAATTCATCTGGCCGTTTTGGGTTTGGTTTGATGATCGGGGATACCGAACTATATTATTCTAGTTATAGAGCTAAAGTAGAATGAGGTGTTGTACTGTTCATTCAATAGTGCCGTGACTCTTTTACCCTTTCATTCTTTGCCTTTTTACTTGAGTACCCCAGACAAGTGTTCGTCTCCTGTGGGACTCGATCCGCGTGGCTCTGGCTGCACGAACAGAGAGCATAGAGAGTTCAAGAATGATCGAGAAATAGCTAAACTCTTTACAAACCAAATCAGCCGCACACTTAGCTAATATGATAAATAAATGAATCCAATTCATTTTTCTATCTTATAATAATTAGGGATAGGGTTAGGGTTCCACTATTGTTCATGAACTTCATGTATTATTAATTAGTTCGGGTCATATGATCCTAAGAGGTCTCTCCTCCACATGGGAGTAACAAGTAGACCTCACAGCTGGCCGCGGCAGTCAAAACCAGAGGCGCGTGGGTTTGAATGACGATCATTAATATCCTAACCCTGCAAGGCAAATCTGCTCTCACAGACTTAGACCAATAGCTTTGCCAAAATCAGAATGAAAAAAAAAAAAGGAAAAAGAAAAAAAGAACAAAATGTTACTGGGTTGTACATTTTTGCTGTAATGGAAATCTCAACATGTGCTTCTTGTCTCAGCCAAAGCACGACCCCATATAACACACCCTGAACTCCCACTTCTCACAGAGACAAAAGCAAATTTCACCAGCCTCACCATTTTTGTGTAAATCCCAAGAAAGAGGAATAATAATAATAACGAATAATAGATAATAAACATTTACACACATATATATAGAAATTTAACACAAGCAGAGGAGAAAGGAAAAGTGGTCAGTATTGTTATTGATAAAAATGGGGAGGGGAAGAGTGGAGCTCAAGAGAATTGAGAACAAGATCAACCGCCAGGTGACTTTTTCAAAGAGGAGAAATGGTTTGCTCAAAAAAGCATATGAGCTCTCTGTGCTTTGTGATGCTGAGGTTGCCCTTATCGTCTTCTCTAGTCGAGGCAAGCTCTATGAGTTTTCAAGTGCTGGGTACATCCCTCTCTTTCTCTCTCTGCAATTTTCTGTTAAAAGGTCTCGTTTTTTTTTCCTTGGTTTGCACAGTTTTTTGGCTTTTGTAGTAATAATGCTTCTTCAGATTTCCTTTCTTTTCCCTCTGGAAAGTTCATTGCTTTGGGATTTTTGGGTTTCACTTCTTCTTCTTCTTCTTCTTCTTCTTCTTCTTCTTCTATGAGTTTAAGTGCGGTATTTCTTTGTCTTTAGCTTTTATGTTTCTGTGTTGTGCTGTCTTACACTTACATGTTACAGAGAGCAGATGCTTTTCTCTCTCTGCTGACATCTCTCACTTGCACTCTTAACTATTTCCTGGGCATTTCCGGGTTTTGGTTCAAAGCGAGGTAATTACTAGATTTGCTAATCACAGATCGACACGTTTACTGCCTCTCTTTCTCTCTCTCTCTCTCTCTCTCTCTCTCTTCTCTTCCCTTCCCTTCTGGGTATATGAATGCGGTTCCTTAATTTTGTTGACTGATCTGTTGTTCTCATATGAGAACATCTTCTGATCGAGGATGATGATGATCAGATGTGAGTTTAACAACCTGAGACTGACAAGGAATGGAACTCTTCTAATTACCTTTGTGGAAGAGACGGGCTTTTAGCTTTATCTTCCTGTGACTGACAAGGAATGGAGCTCTTCTAATTACCTCTGTGGAAGAGACTGCCTTTAGCTTTGTCTTCTGTTTCTCTCTCTTTAAAGTATCCAAAGGGAATATAGACATATAGTACTATCAAAAATTTGTCCTCATTTCTTTAGATCCTTTTATCTTTTGGTTTTAGGCCTGCTTCTTCTGTTTTCTCTCTATAATTTCTTCTATGGTACCTTTGCTTCAATTTTTTGATCACTAGGTTTTTTGGGACACACACACACTCTCTCTCTCTCTCTCTCTGAGCTTGTGTGATAAATCAAGCACAGCTAGCTACCTGATTCTTGGGTTTTGTGTTATTTATTAAAAGCTGAAGATATGAGATCAATCTTGCACTCTCATATCTTTTGATTCGCTGATAATTCAAGCTTCTGGAAAAAAGAGCTAGCTTGCTAGGGTTTGCTCATATTTGGTAAAGTCATGGTTTTTGGAATATTATGTATGAGAAGTTGAAGAAAAAATATTTTTGAAATGTCTGAGATTTCATCAAAGTGTTTTACCTAAAATTGCGCGCCCTTTCCTGGAAAGAGGATCCCAGGTAAAAATTTACTTTGCAAGAATTTGTTTTCTCAGTGTTCCAGATTTCAAATTGTATGCTTCATTCTGGTGAAATGCTCATTAAATTGCATAAACTGGTTATATATATATATATATATATATATATATATATATATATATACACATACATATATATATATATATACACATACATATATATATATATACACATACATATATATATATATACACATACATATATATATATATATACATATATTTCCATGATAGAATATCTGTCTCCAGTTCCCAGTAAATTTTGTTTTGTTTTGCTATTTTGGTGAAAAACTAGCTCTTACACACTCTCTCTCTGATGGCATGGACTGGCGTGCTGTGATCTATCTGATCATAACAGTCCATTATTAATTATGTTTTGTTTTTATTTTTTGTTCTATTTCCTTTTATTTATATGTTTACTTTTGTACGAAAATCAGTCCAGAGATTATTGAAAATATATATAAAGAAAAAAAATTCCATCATATCTTTAGTTTCGAAGATTTTTTTTCTTTTGGGTTTTCTGCCTACATGCTTCCTAGTTTGTAATTTTATTTTTTGAATGAAAGATGCATGATTTTATTTAAATTTGAAGATCTGCTACATGGCACAATAGTCAAAAAAGAGGACATCTTGAATAATAACATGTGCCTCTTCACAAGCAACAAAATCTTCCAAAGACAAACATATATATATTGCAATTTAAAAACAACATGTCTGCTGCTCATCAGTATTTAACTAAACCCTAAGCTAGACATCATATATTGCATTTCTGACTAAGTACTTCACTTTCTGCTATAATTATCAACCAATTTGGAGCTTTAACTCAATAAGAATGCTCATATATGCGTGAGAGATTCATCTATAATTGATTTAATCTTGATCTTCGTTAAGAATGAGTTAACTAGTTAACTTAATTTGTTTGCTGATGAGCTTTTCCCTGGACCAAATGATTGATATCCAAAATAATTCATATGTGAACTATAATATTAGTGTTTCGTAAATTAAACAAAGCTAGCTAGGTAAAACTAACAGCTAACTTGTAAGTATGGATATTCCGTACTATGTGCTCAATATTTGTATGATATAAATTTGTTCCTCGCAACATCATTCATGGTTCTATTAATCTAGAATAAAAAAATTTCTTCAATCAATTTATTAACTGGATTTCATCTCATGTTGTGAGACCCCGCCATTTCTATGTCACTTTACATAATCGGCAGAAACACACACACACACACACAATGCTTGTAGTTTTGTTCATATTATCCAATTCTGCTATTTAAGTTTCAAGTAAAGTGCCTTCTCTCACTATGCTGATACGTACACTTTTCTCAATCTATCACAGTAGTATGACCCAAACCCTTGAGAGATACCAACGAAGCAGCTTCAGTCCTCATGACAACGCCACCAAACGGGAAACAGAGGTAACGTTATACATATACTATTATACACCAATTTGTTTTCCCAGAGTTTCTCATGATTTCCTTTGAACTTGAACTTCTCATGCACGTGTTTTCTTATTTTTTACCAGTGCTGGTTTGAAGAAGTCTCAAAACTGAGAGCTAAATATGACTCACTTCTGCGTACTCAAAGGTTAGTTCATGGTCTGCCATAACTGTTTCATTAATTAGAAACTACGTACTCAATAAACATATCCAAGTGCACAAGTACTAAGCTTGGTGTAATATAATTTTGTGATGCTCTTCAATTAATTCAGGCATTTGCTTGGGGAAGACCTTGGACCACTGAGTGTGAAGGAGTTGCAAAATCTTGAAAAACAGCTTGAAGGAGCTCTTACACAAGCCAGACAAAGGAAGGTACTTACATATCTACATATGCGCACGTGTTAACTGCATATATGCATTAAGAGTTAGAGCTGCAGCAAGATGATTAGATTTAGTTAGATCCTGCTTTTTGTTAATCAAAAGGTGAGTTTATTGAGATATTTTCTAATACTTATGAATTGTTTATAATTAATGTAGACACAGATTATGATTGAACAAATGGAACACCTGCGCAAAAAGGTAAGAGAGTATATATGTAATAATTTCTTTTTGGATCATCTTTTACAAATTAATATAAGAGTTCATGAATCTCTGTGTTCTTGCAATTCATGTGTACAAAGATTTTTTTTTTTTTTTTTTACTTTTAGAAAGCCAACTCCACAAATCATATGTCAATGAATAAATTGTTATTTGTTTATATATAAAGCAAGCTGAGTAGACCATGCTTTCCTTCATACCTGTACTAGTTTCATGTACTTTTCGTTTTGGTCAAAAGCAATCAGTATCATGTATGTAAATGGCAGTTGTGCATAGAATCTTGTAGTATATTGTAGACAACGATCCTTCTTAGACAGAGAACTAAGAATATATAGGGGAACACAAAACTTTCTTGCTATCATTTGGTTAGCTGATGGATCTTGCTAGGAAACCTGACATGTTATAATATTCTACTGTTTGACTATAATTAATGATTAAGTTAAGTGCAATGATATATTAGTGTGCGGTCCTCTTGATTCATAATACTGTTGCAGCTAGCTCATATGATGCGTCATATGTGATCTAAACAGTACAATATTCATCTGTCTGGATTCTAAATTTCACAAATTAAGATGTAACTTTTACAAACCTAAATGAATCGTCCTCTTCCTGTAAATTCTTGCATGTGATCTAATCATTTTTTCATGCTTCATAACGTTTTTTTATGACCATGGTTTGCCAATTCGATATGACATCAGGAGCGACAGCTTGGAGACCTTAACCTGCAGCTTAGGGATAAGGTATGACTGAGAAAATGAAAGTAATCTATCATGTTTTCCTCTGTGTGTTGGAAATAGTGTACAAGTCCCAACATCTATGTATTATTTTCTGAAATGCTAAACCCTATGGTTTAATTTCAGCTTCAGAAGGAGGGTGAAAATCTCAAAGCCATTCAAGACTTCTGGAGCTCTAATAGTGCAGCAGCTGGGAATAGCAACTTCTTGCATTCTTCACAAGCCAGCCACATTGATCCCGCACCTGAACCCATCTTACAAATTGGGTACACTAGTTTGTCTCTCTTGCATTTTTGGCTAAAAGTAGGTCATGCACTTGATTCAGATTCACTGCATAATGGGAACCATATCATGAATTATAAAGGTACTAAACAACGATATTCTCTGCCTTCTACCTAGTGACGATCTGTACTTTTTAGTGAGAACACCCTCATCTTGACCCATCTCAAAATTCTCAACCAACTATTTCAACCCTTCCGTGCACAAATTGGAAGAATAGTTTTCTGTCATGCATAAATGTTAGTTTCTAACTCTTAAAACTTACCAAGTTGAAGTGTTACTTTTGTGTGATGATTTTCATTGCTCCTATGTCATTAACAAAATCAATAGAACATCATCTAGAAGTTACAAGTTCAGAAACATATGTTTAAAAATGGAAGCTAGGTGGTATTTGATAGAGTTGTTTCCAAATTCATCTGAAATTGGTGGAAGTGAAAAGTACTTATTCGTAGTGTTGTTGTTTGAGCAGGTACCATCACTATGTTTCTGCTGAATCCGCAGATGTTCCGAAAAGCATGGCCATGGCTGCCGAGACCAACTTCATCCAGGGATGGGTGCTTTGAGCACACTATAGCTAGAACTCTAGCTTCAGTCTTCAATATAAATAAACTTTATATCAGGATTTGCAACTAAGCTTTAGCATATATGATGTTTTGTACTGGAAACTGCATACAGCTGTCCAGCATATTCACATACTTGAAAATATGGATGACAAGATCAAGATGTTTATATTTCTTGAGCACTTGCTTAAATGCCAGTTATGGTAAAGATATAATTGCTATGTTTCTTTTGTTCCTGTGTTTTCATGGAGCTCCGGCCCACTTACGTTTATAACTTGCTTCTGTATTCGAGGCCAGGTTCCTTTCAAGTATTGGACCGATATAAGCCCAAGTAGAGCTCTTGTCAAAGACATTCAATTGCCTTGGGCTGAACATTAGTTGGGCTTTAGAGTTTTTTCTTTCGCTTTTTCTTGGGAGATTTGGAGAGTAGCTCTCAAAAGCGCACAAAATTTAATTTTTGTGTTCAAGATTTGAACTCTACAAACAATGCTATGTCATTGTGTGTGGGGGTTGTAGCTCTGATAGTTTAGAACATATTGACAACATTCTTCTCCTGCAATTAATATCATTAAATTTATACGAAAAGTAGCATAATGTCCGTTTTAGTAGACAACAATCGATGAACAAGTATAATTATATTTTCGAGCCATAATATTAGATCAAAAGTTCGGATCCTCTCCTCTAGGATTAAAAAAAAAAAAAAACTAATCTATTACTTGTCCAAAACTTACTCTTTTTTTTTTTATCACCTAATAAAATGCGGATCATGTAAGGCTACAATGTTAGCGTTAAGAGGTAGTGGAGGGGGAAAATGGATAAAAATTAGCTATCCAAGAGTTCTATATCTACGGTTGTAAGTCGTGAAAGACTTCGTCCAGACATTCGTATCCTATTTATAAAAGTAACATCTAAAAACACAAGATCAAACTATAAGAAGAAAAAAAAAATAGAGATTGTGCGTAGAGGGATGTTTGGGTCTCAAAATATAGCAAACAGTTTATGACTTCATAGATGAAGTAACCACTTCGAATATGGCCAGCCAAAAACGTTTGGTGTTCTAGCTAAAATCGAGCTATGCAATGAGGATGTTGGTTGGATATAATGAGATATTCTAATGATAGGCCAGGAGGCACAATATATATAGTGGGTCTTAAAACTTCAAAAGACTCCGGGGTTCATACAATTAATGTAGTTTGATTAATATTGTTTTAGGGCCCTGAAACTAATTGAGTTGTGGTTTTTGTAAGAAGCCAACGTTGTATAGTTTTCATTTTTTTCAACGTTTGGTCATCATCAAGAACACACAACTATCAATCAGTTAGTTTCATCGAAATTCAAGAAAAAATGCCGATGGGTTGTGGCTGCTTCCCCAGGACATCCCGAAAGTCCAATCACCTCAAGTTACCTAGGCTGCCCTCCATGACCGGTATTAACAATCAATTGCACTTTAATTTCTTGATTTGATCCACCCTTTTGGTTAATTATTGAGCATAATGATGTGTTTATAGGTGGGAATTGTTTCGTTAGAATCAGTTTTAAATAGCTTGGGTATATGATCAGATACGTACAGATGACAATTTTGCTGTTAGTTTTGAATAGTTTTAGTTCAAACTTTGATATGGTACATTTTCCTTGAGCCACAAGATATGGTAAATTTCAAGTTTCAAATTGACATGAAAGGTATCAACTTCAGCGATTGCGTTTGTATCCATTTTCCAATAAAATGGCTCATTATCTGTTTCAATCATACTTTTTTACTTGGTTGTTGATTCTTGAGTTGGAAAATGTGACCGTAAAATCCCTTGAGGTTTAATGAGCTCAAGGCATGGGGAAGTGCATTAGGAATATGATAAGTAGAAAGTTCAATCCCCATCCAATGACAAGAATCTAATAATCAAAGCATGATTCTTGAGCTAAAATTGTTTATTTGATCTGATCCTGGACAAGCTTCGTGCATCACAATTTGCAGTTTGACATTAGTATTAGTATTAGTATCTTGCTGTTATATTTTTGGTACTCCTATCATTAACCTTCACTAAACAATATATCGGTCCCTTGTAGATTCAATCAAATCATTATCTCCCAGGAAAAAGGATGCCCCAGAGAGGAGCACACTGGTCGTTTGCTTCGGAGAGATGTTGATTGATTTTGTCCCAACGAGTGCTGGAGTTTCTCTTGCTGATGCAGAAGGTTTCAAGAAAGCTGCTGGTGGAGCTCCTGCTAATGTTGCAGTTGGAATCTCAAGATTAGGAGGCTCAGCAGCTTTTATGGGCAAGGTGCTTTTCTATGCACCTTTGTTATTTACAATTTCTGCTTTCATTCTCTTATGTTGAACTAACCAAGTGAGGGGTAACCTTTTCTCGCGGAGAAGTCTAATCTCAATCTGGACTTTGATAAGGTGGAATAAGGTCCAGATTCACTGTCTGATAACATAACATGTCAATATACTTGTGAAAATCATTACTCACTTGAACAGTTTTCATGTCTTTAATGTGGACTAATTCGCAACAACTACAATGTTGGAGAACAGAGTCTCACATTGGAACATAAATCCTTGCATGATGGTCTTACATAATATCTTGAGCTTGATCTATATAGCCAATGTTGGAGCTCAAATTTCTATCTGCATCGGTATACTCCACTAGGCATCTACATGCGAGTCTGCTCAGCATATACCTTGATCTAATATAGTTTTGTGCCCTTTGGTTGATGAGTAATTTCAGATATTATGCCATTCTGTTTTCAACCATTAAGGTTCTACAATTTTCTATCACAGGTTGGTGCAGATGAGTTTGGATACATGCTGTCTAATATTCTGAAGGAAAACAATGTGGACAATTCCGGCATGTGTTTTGACCAACATGCAAGGACTGCATTGGCTTTTGTTACACTGAGAAGTGATGGAGAACGCGAATTCATGTTCTATCGCAACCCGAGTGCTGATATGCTTCTCACTAAGGAAGAACTTAACGTCGACCTAATCAAAAAGGTAAAACAATATTGGCATTCATTCTGTTTGATAAATCACCTACAAACATTAACATTAACATTCATTTCTGTTTGATGAATGCAGGCAAATATATTTCACTATGGGTCGATTAGTCTGATTGAGGAACCATGTAAATCAGCACATCTCGCTGCGATGGACGTTGCTAAGAAGGCTGGCTGTATCCTCTCTTATGACCCGAACTTGAGATTGCCACTGTGGCCTTCTGCAGAGGCTGCTCAGAAGGGCATTATGAGCATTTGGAACCTAGCTGACATTATTAAAGTACATGACATACACATCCATTCTTGAATACATTATGTCGTACATCTCTACTCAGCGTTACAAAATACTAATTCAAATATGGGGAATGTGTGCAAAACTGCAGATAAGTGAGGAGGAAATCACATTTTTGACTGGAGGTGATGATCCTTATGATGATGATGTGGTCTTGAACAAGCTTTATCACCCCAATCTGAAGCTTCTGTTAGTAACTGAAGGGCCAGCAGGCTGCAGATACTACACAAAGGTTAAACATATATCCATTTTTGATGCTCACTTACATTGATCAGTAGATAGTAAATTGTAATTTTTTTTTATCTTTCTCATTGTTTTTCATCTGCAGTAAATTTGTTGATTCCATTTTTACTGTTCATGCTCAGGAATTCAAGGGTAAGGTTGCAGGAATCAAAGCGGACTGTGTAGATACAACTGGAGCTGGTGACTCTTTTGTTGGCTCTGTACTCAACAGCTTGGCTTCAGACCCTGATTTGTTCAAGGTATACACTTCTTTCTTTACCTAGTGACATTGGGCTAAAATTCTCTTAACCACTCAGATTCCCAACTCCGGTATACACCTACTTTCTTTTACCAAAAGATACTGGGGTAAATCCGCAAATGCTCTTAACTACTAGGATTGCAACTCCACCTTATTCTGTCCTAGATGTATAAAAATGGGCTTGGGATCTCGTGTTGTATTTGTCAAGGACATCTAATTTTATCTATTGATACAGAATGAACAACGGTTGAAGGAGGCTCTCAAATTTGCCAATGCTTGTGGTGCTATCACTGTGGAAAAGAAAGGAGCCATTCCTGCCCTACCCACAAAAGAAGCTGTCCATAAAGTTCTTAGCCAAACATCGGCATGATAAAATATAGAACCCACACCCACTTCTATTTATTTCTAAAAAAAAGAAGAAGAAGAAATCATCTGCTCTTTCTAATAATGGCATTTCCTAGAATAAGAAACCACAATCTGGATGTGTTTCTTTTTTCAACAATCCCACATTGTGGTTTACTTCTTTCCATGTGGATGTAGCCAAAATGCAATCTGTTCAATATATGAATTCTGTTGTAAATCGTTGATCATTTATGGGAAATATGTGATTAGCCAATAAGGACTCAAATGTATTGTACTTAAACTCCAACTACTAGGGTTTCGCTACGTAATAAGACGATGATACATGGTTTCTCCGTCACTCATTCTCTCTTCTGTTATATTTACAATATGTTATCAGCACCTATTGCCGAATTACGGACCGTCTTCTGGAGTGGTGATTTGCAAATTGTGGATTACCAACTAGAAGAGGCAAATTATCGTTCAACCACCCATCATTATGTTAATTCTACAACCAAAGTAAGTTTTTCAAAATCTAATTTTATATTCATGTTTATCAAGCCTTGATTATATGAACAATCACCATTAGGGTTATTTTGTTTGTGATTACTTGCTATGAACTAGAGAATAGAGAATATGACAGATTCTCTGAGGGAAGTAGAAGTCTGTGATGTTCTTTATATAGAAATATGATTTACATAATTAAAACATAACTAATGAGTATTTACGTGAACCTTCAAAAATAATAAGTACAATTTACAACATAACATACTTTATTAAAAAAATTTCACAAAATGGACAACTCAAAGATGCAATAGGTGGCACTTGGGTATTTGTAACAGTGGAACTATTTTCGAAAAGAGAGGCTCTAACCTAGAGAGAGAAACCCAATCTGAATTTCAAATCCCCTCCCCCCACTCTCTCACCCAGATCTTGATCCATCCGGATCTAGATCGACGGTTGAAGAGCTGGGGGAGGACTCTCTAGCTAAGGCTTGGACTCTCTGTCTCTGTCCTTCCATCCCCACTATTCATCATCTCCTTCCTCAAGCTTTTCGAGCTTTCTCTCACCCTTGTGGTGATTTTGTACCCTCTGTGGTGTATTTCCTGGCTATGTCCAGCAAGGGAGGATTTTGTTCCTCGTTTTTTCTCTATTTTTCTTCTCACTGTCAGAAGATCCCTCACGTTTTTAGGTCAAAAATCAACCAACCCCATATCAGATCTCTTCTCTCTATCCTCAACCTCCAAGAGGTATCTCATGGCTGCAATTTAAAAGTGCAAGTCACTTACCTAGGCAAGTATGGGTGCTCACGCATGAGTTTTTCACCCCCCATTCTCCATTGTTACTGTTCTTGTTCTGGTTCTTTGCTTTGGATCTCTGATCCTGTTCGGCAGCCATGGCTTCTTCTTGGTCTTGATGGTGGAGGAAATGATCGATGTTGTTATGAGGGATCTCATCTCTTTGGTTGTTGGTTCTCTTTTGATTTGTATTGTGGGAGTTGAATGGCAACGGTTCACCATTACCGAATTTCTGGTTGTTCTGTTTATGGCGTTACTTCGATGATGGTTCGTGGCTGGCGGCGCGGTTTGGATGGCAAGGGTTTTAGTAGTGGGTTGGGCCTCTTATCAGGCCTATGCTTTAGTTTTCATTGTTTTAAGGATTAATTTCCTGATTCTGACTCTTTTGAAGCCCATGAGGAAATTAATTTTCCTTTCTAGTTTCTGTCTGCTTGGGCCTGTCCAACAGACTGGTTAGGTGTTTTTATTATCTGCCCATTGGGCTAGCTTTGGAGCAGCTTAATTGATTCCCTTGTCCAAAAAAAAAAAATCACAATCCAAAGACCTTGCTCGGAAAAATCACTTTAAAAGAACAATGTGATCCCAAAGATATATGGTCCTAAGTCCTAACCATTTCATCCAAGCGTATATGTTCTTTTTTTTTTTTTTTTTTTGAAGGGGGAAATTTTATTGCCAAAGAGCCTTAGCTCTGATGGGTACATTCGGATGTTACGAGATCAGAAATACAAGATGGAGCTTGTGAGTACCAAGCTTCTTTGAGATGGGATTCGAAACCTATACTAGCCAAGCGATGTGCAACTCTATTGCACTGTCGAGGCACATAATTAATACTCACATCGAGCAATATCTTCTTGACCTCCAGTATGTCATCTATGAGGCTAGCAAACTCACCTACTCCAGAGTGAGTAAGATCCTGAACAGCGGCAAGGCAATCCGTTTCAACTATAACATGTGGCAACTGTAATTCCACCGCCAAGTCCAGCCCTTCTCTTATAGCCAGGAGTTCAGCATGTTGTGCAGAGGATACATGGGGGATGGAGTGTGCAAACGCTGCAAGAAAGTGTCCGCCAGATCCGCGAGCCACTCCACCAATCCCTCCATGCGAGAGTGAGGGTAGGAATGCTCCATCCACATTGATCTTCACATAATTAGTTGCAGCAGGCTTCCAAGCTTGCCGTACAATTTGCTTTGGAGTAGTCAAAGGAGTTCTAGCCTTGTGAAACTCTGTGAGCCAGGCCATGGCTGTGCATAGAAGTGCCGCTGCTGGTTTGGCTTTGTTCTCCCATAAAGCTGCATTGCGGTTCCGCCATAATGACCAGACAAACATTAGAAGTTTTTCAAAGATATCTGCTCTAAGTTTAAAAGCAGCTTCGAGCATCCATTCCTTAAAAGGCATGTCAGGCACTAAGGGCGAATCGAGATGAAAAGGAGTAGTAGAAAATAATTCCAAGCGTATATGTTCTTAATTTCAACAGAACTTGAGATATACATATTGAAATAGTCGCGCACGTAATGGTTTTTCTAGTCATACAAAATTACAAATCATATTTAATCACAGTTAATTTAAGAAGACTATATTCCATATATAGTCTTATTAATTCCTTGCAAAGCTCCATAAATCAGTGGAGCAAGAATGTAATACAGAACATACGCAAAACAATAGGCAACTAATTATCAATTAAAGCATTTTATGTTTCTGCTGATCAGCCATGGCTTGGATAGATTATTAACACAATCAGTTCTCTGACAAGGGGGAAGCTAGTGCTTCGATCTTCTTTCTGGCAGTCCAATGAACAATTCAGTCTCAACATCTGAACTTGGACTACTTTCAGGGCAGGCTAAGTTTTCTCTCTGCTCACTTACTGGTTGCCTCGGTTGCATAGTCTCACACTATACAAAAGAAATTAATCACATTTTGAAATGTCTGTTATTTGTAGAAATGCTTAGCTTAGAAATGACTACATTTTAATGGTAAATTGAGGAAAGGCATGTACCCCTTGTTCACATGTGGTAAGCCAGTAATCACAAATACCATAAACAATGTTACAATAAGAACTAGATGAACGATGATGATAATAGAAAAATGGGGTTTACCTTCTCATTTAGCCTCTGATTTTCAGCTGTGAGGACTCTTTCCTGAAGTCATTGAAAAGATAGGAAGCAAGTTAAGTCAAAGCTAGAACAAGCATAACTTCTGTTGAATTCAGTATTACATATAGGCAAGGGCCTCTGTCATGCAATATTGCAACTTTGAAAGGCTAATCAAATATAACAAGTGCTGTAAAGCCCAACTTTCTGCCTAGTTAGGTGCTGTCTAGGTTTTCATTTCTTCTAGTTCCTGCAATTTTCTGGCAAGTATTGCTACACTAATCAATTTTGTTCCTTAAATTCTGTTCAGCAGTTGATGTGGCAATTTCTTTTACTCAAAAACCTCATTTATTTCTAACAAGTAAGCTACTGCCACATATACTAAACACATTTTGGTGAGCCTAAATAAGAGAGCCTACATACACACAGATTGGGGCATGCAGTCCGTAAATGAAAGCATTACTGTAGAAGTTTACCTTTTCTCTCAATTGCTCAATCTGTTCCTTGTAAACCTGTGCCTGGAGTATTGACAAGGAAATTAAGCTTGTTAAATACATTTAATGAAGATGAGGGACTGTTACTATCAGTACCTATTGTTGCTTAATTTGCAGCTTAGATTGTTACACCAGCTTTGACAACATATAACAGCTCTGACATTATTAGCAGTTCATACTTTTTGAGATAAATTAGTTGAAAAATGCTACAAATGTGGTTTTTTCAGAGATATCAACCTTCCTTGCTCGAATGCTGTTCACACTCCTCTCCAACTGTTGCTCTATTTCTTGCAGTTCGTCAATGCTGCATAGTCCTAGACTCTCTCCCAATAGTTTCCTGAGCCATTTGCAATTGCAAGTTCAAATGCTTTCAAAAACCAAAGAAAAGCTAGAGTATGACTATTTCTAAGATAAGAAAAGTCTCAGACAAGGTTGTGAACCGTTTCGAAACTTCAAGATGCTCTATCTGCTTCATCATGCTAGTTGCTTCATGCTTGAGCTGCTGCCATTTATAAATATCAACTTATCAAAAAACTGAGACAAGAATGGCATCAATTGTGTAGAACATGCATTGAAGAATGGTCATGGGTTGTAATATATGAGGTAAGATATATAGATACAATTTACATGAAATGCCATACAATTTTAATTTTCATATTAAAATTTGGCTCCAATTGTTCCTCAATTATAATTTCAAGCACTTTCTAGTTTTGGATCATCTTACAAAAACAGAGGCATAACCTGCACATTTTGTTCACTGGCAACAGATTTGTTGTTGGCTTGGTTGTCTTTTGTATGCTTCTCATAACGTTCTATAGTTGTCTGCATGCTGAATTTTAAAACAATTAAATATTAGTGCAGTCAACATAACTTGCTTACTAGGAAAAAATTATTCATTACAACTAATCAGCAACCATATAACCAAACTTAACAAGATTTCGCATCTGAGAGAGAGAGAGAGAGAGAGTAGCAAACCAAATAAGCAAAGTTATATACATAATCTGTCATCCCGGAGAGAGATAGAGAGAGGACTTTACTGACAAAAGACTAGATCTTAGGTTTCAATTGATCGCCTGTTGTTAGTTGCAATTGGAATCAATTCATATATACAATCTGTGAAAGCGTTCTGATTTTACTATGATAAGAAAGAAAAGATTAGAAATCTCAAACATTACGCTTTACAAACTGAAAAGTTCTATTTACCAAAGAACACTACCCTTTGGATTCCTCTACTCTCATCTTTTGTGCTTTCACACAAAGCCACTTTCCCTAACACACCCTAATGACCTGTTAATGTGCTCAATAAAAGCCTAATCCCAACATGTATATATCTACTTAAAAAGGAAATGGGAAATATTCTAATAAGAGTTCTCTTTAGGCTCCACAGGCAGTCAATTCCTTACAGTAGGAGTCTAGGAGACCAGCTTTACATAGCTGTAGACCAGGTCTACCTCTAACGCTTTTCAAAGTTGGTTCACCACTAGATTACAAGTTTGAACCTACTGCATTGATTCATTGATTTACTGCAGACTTAATAGTCACTCTCCTGCAGCAAACTCCACCCAATTCCAGACCTAAAATAGTCATTACAACATACTTAGCCTAGCTCTATGCATAACTGTACTAAACTTGTGTAGTAAAAATCTTCCTCTTAGACTCCGGTCATAATCCGCAACAAATCCAAAAGCCTCGGAGGTGATCGATGTACCACCTGAGTGGTTTAGACCAACCATCCATAAATGATGGGTTTGAGACAACTAAAGCTCAAAAGCTCGATCGAGTTATTAAGAAATTTAGTCAAAACAACGGATATTAAGTTAACACCCTCCTACTGTCCTACACATACAATACGAACTTGCACATGAAGAGACAGAGAAGCATATACAACTCACCCTACATCTTGCTAACCAATAGAGAAATTGCAAATTGATGAGTTGAGATAAAAGAATGTGAATCGTCATAACCTCTTGCAAATAAGCCTTTGATGCCATAAAACTAGCATTTTCCCTAAAATTTTTAGCTGTTACAGAACCACTTAACAATGTATATAAACTAAGAAGGGGACACTTTTGAGTAGAGGGGTTGGACTTTTGTTCTTGTACTCTTGTATCTTTATAATTAATGATTGATGTAGTGGATTATCTTCTTATACATGAATGTAAGTGTCAAATTGCATGGCTAATACTAATAGCAGACGTGTTTGGCTTAGGTCTCCCATATATGTAGTGTGTTGTGTCCCTATGACACATAAGGGGTGCGAGGAATTGTGGAGTACTGTTGTCGCATACGAAATGATAATATTTCATAAAAGAGTTTAGCTTTAAAAACCTCCATCTATTGTCAATTTTTGAGTTTGAATACCTAGATTTCTTCATATATACAGAACTTATGTAACAATATGATGCAGGATGCACTAGAGATGTATTGATATCCTTGAGATTGCAGCCTTTATGAACATAAAACTCGTGGTTCATGCTACTATCCAAATCACCTCCAATCCGCAACTCAAACTACCCCCAGGATCTAACATATGCATATACGTACGCTATGATATTATGTTGACTTAAAACAAATTAAAATAGTTTTCAAATTATACCTGTTCAAATTTGAAGTTCTCTCTCTCTCTCTCTCTCTCTCTCTCTCTCTCTCTCTCTCTCTCTCCCTCTCCCTCTCCCTCTCCCTCTCCCTCTCCCTCTCCCTCTCCCTCTCCCTCCCTAAACCCCCAGGATCTAACATATGCATATACGTACGCTATGATATTATGTTGACTTAAAACAAATTAAAATAGTTTTCAAATTATACCTGTTCAAATTTGAAGTGGTACTCTCTCTCTCTCTCTCTCTCTCTCTCTCTCTCGTTTTCAAATTATACCTGTTCAAATTTTAAGTGGTACTCTCTCTCACTCTCTCTTTCTCTCTCTCTATAAAGTGGTACTCTCTCTCTCTCTCTAGTTTTCAAATTATACCTGTTCAAATTTTAAGTGGTACTCTCTCTCACTCTCTCTTTCTCTCTCTCTATATATATATACCCGATCTACAGCGGACGTGCGCACTTTCGCTAAAGTGCAGACAGCGACGCAGCAGGCTGTTTCAGGCAGCGACGGCGGCGCGGAGCTTGCCAGACGGAGGCAGGAGGCTTCCCAGACGCGTCTGGGCAGCGATTGAGGTCGGAGCAGGTCAGGTTGCAGGTTTCTGGGCAGTGACTCGACCTGCAACTACAACCGGACATGCAGCGCTGCAACCTCGTCGCCGTCGACTCCACCCGACTGCAAACCGGTCCGTCCGACCCCTGGCCTCCGTCCGGCATGCCCCGCCGCTCCGTTGCGCCCCGAGCCGAGCTGCTGCGTCGCCGTCCGCACTTTAGAGAAAGTGCGGACGTCTAATACATACAGGTGGGTTCTGAAGCGGACGTCCGCACTTGGCTAAAGTGCGGACGGCGACGCAGCGGCGTCGTTCCAGGCTGTGACGGCAGCTCGGGGCTTGGCGGACGGTTCTGGGCAGCGTTCGAGGTCGGAGGAGGTCGGGCTTGCCGATTTCTGGGCAGTCACCTCACCTGCAGTTGCAGGTTCTGTGCAGCACCGCAGAACCGTCACCGGCGACTCCACCGGACCGCTCTGGGCAGCGTTCGAGGTCGGAGGAGGTCGGGCTTGCCGATTTCTGGGCAGTCACCTCACCTGCAGTTGCAGTTTCTGTGCAGCACCGCAGAACCGTCACCGGCGACTCCACCGGACCGCAGACCCCTCCGCACGACCCTCGGTGTCCCTCCGGCAAGCCACGCCGCGCCGTCGCCGCTCGATCGAGGCCGAAGACGCGATGTCCGCACTTTTTCTGGATTGCGGACGTCCTCTTCAGAACATTTTCTATATATATATATTAGCACACATTAGCTTCTACCCTCTTATCCAAGTACCTTCATAGTTTATAGACACCTTGCTTGCTCCGAAAACAACAAACTAAGTACAGGCAGTTTCTTTTTCTACTCAGTCAGTGGACTACCCTAGCATGCAAGTGGTTAATTTTCCATAGTATTCAATCAAACACCAGTGGTTGTATATAAAAACTCGATATTTTCTGTATGGTACAGCTGAAGCTGATAGAGAGATTCCTCAAAATTCAAATAAGGCCCCTATGGATGTCATACTAGGAAAAGGTTTTCAGAATAAATTGATTTTATTCATCTGAAATGTATATCTGATTTTTCACACATATATGATTAGGTGTTTATCCTTTTCAAAACAAAAAAGAAGTTTAGGTGTTTATAGGCAACATACAAACCCTAATTTCTATATTTATTTATTTTTGAAAATAAACCTATAGAAAGACAAAGTTTCCTCAGCAGTATATTAAAGCCTTAGAACATGTTGGATGAGGAACAAGTGCATATTCTTTAAATCAACGTTGCTATTAATCATTATATTGTCAATTAAGTCATATGTCCCCTTGATAATAACATGTGTATATTTAGAGACCAAAAAATCTAGCCGCTCTCTACTAGGGTTGTGAAATTAGGGTTTTCCTTGATTTCTTGCAAACTTTTCTCGACACCAACAATGGCAGAAGATATGGTTTCTAGATTGGCGGCAGCCTTGGCTCTCACGGACGACATGGTGGTGCACTTTGGGGAGGTTGGCTTGGCGGCAATAGGGAGGAAATTCTTTTCTTCGGTGGGGCGTTTGACTTCAAATGAAGGCAGAGGATGAAAGGGGGCTGCCTAGTACCCTTAATGCTATATGGGGTTTGGGGGAGTGTTTTGCAATCTCAGTGTGGAAGAGGAGCGGTTTCCCTTTCGGTTTCGATCGAGGGAGAAGTGTAACAAGTGTTGCATGGTGGTCCATGGTTATATAATGGATGTATGTTGAGTCTGAGCGAGTATGATGGTCTTGGTGATGTTGAGGGGGTTCACCTGGATTCTGTGGAGACTTGGTTGGTGGTGCGGTGCCTGCAGCCTCGCTTCGGACCGAGGAATCTCTAGTTCTCATTGGTTTGTTGATGGGCCATTATTTGCGGTCTGACCAGTTCACTCTCGGTCGGGCACTGTTGGAGCAGCGGTTGAGGGTCGTGTTGGACTTGTGACGGCATTTGTGGACAACTCGAACCATCCGGTTCGAGACATTGTAGATACTAAGGTTGAGATGCAATATGATAAGGTGAAGAATTTATGCAGGGGTTGTGGTTGGCTCTTCCATGGCAAGGCTATCTACAATAGCTAGGGTTTCAACCCTTAAGGCTTCTACGCTGGTTCCTAGGGTTTCAGTGCCACCACTGACAGTGGGGCTTGTTCCGGAGGCCAGTGATCTTGGCATAGAGACGGAGGCGCAGTTGGTGGTGTCCTTTGAGCAGCGGACAATGGCGGGAGGAGGCGGTCATATTCGGACTAGGTTGATGGGTAGGGACTTAGGGTAGGGTTTCAAACCTTAACCCTAGAGTGACAACTGCTTTTCCCCAAGCCCAGTTTCAAGTAACAGTGCATCTCTTGCACTTACTTCTCCGTTCAGCATGGTTGGGTTCTATTTATCTGATCTACAAGCTATTCCAAGTTGGAATCCGACACCGGAGGAATCCACTACAGTGGTTAAACAGAATGAGGCTAACCCTAGTATTATGGGTGTTAGATAGGAACCTCCATCTAAGCTGGTTAGGGTTGGAAAGCCACTTAAAGATGGAGATGGTTCCCGATTCTGTACCCTTAGAGGTGGATGATGGTTTCGAACTACCAAATCTAAATGGAGTCATTCACATTTCTCCGACAAAGAAGAGAAGCTGACCTGAAGGGAGCAAGAATGAGTACAAGACTAAGGGTCCTAAACCTAGGAAGATTCAGTTTCCTCGTGTGGATGGGGAAAGGAAAGTGGCTGCTGGTGAAGTGGGTCAAGTGGGTGAAACTCCTACGCTTGAGGAGAATGCAATGGAAGAGGTAGCTGAGGGTGGTGCTTTTTTGCTTTTGAAAAATGCACCAGCTTCAGCAAATAAAAAATTATGACACCAAAGGCGTTCTTTTCATCTGTGCCATTTAATTGTCATACATGATTGTGAACTTTTTTTGGATGTGTTTATTTTTCTCAAAAATGTAGAATTGTTCAGGTAATAATTTTCTGTCAGCTTCATTAGGGTAAATCGTTATGTATGATTTTGCTGATCAATAAAAAAAGTTGTCATACAACTTCAAAAAAAAAAGAAAAAAAAGTCATATATCCCTTGTGAGGTAAGAAGAAATGGGAGAAACATTGTCTCTTTCAATAAAGCCATAATTGTCAAATTGCTACCCTAGGTTTCATATTAGTGTCAACTTGTTACCCTATGTTTTATTTTAGCCAATTTTCTACCATTCCATTAAATTTACTACTCTAAGCTTTCAAGGTTAGCCAATTTACTTCCCTAAATTTTCAAAATTAGTCATTTGATACCTTAGATTTTTAAAATTAATCCATGTTTGGGACAAAGAAATGGACAAATTAATATGACGAAAATGTAGCAAGTTGGCTAATTTTAAAAACATACAGTAGCAAAATGGCAGAAAAAATATAGCGTAACAAATTCACACCAAGGTGAAACCTAGGGTAGCAAATTGGCTTTTAAGCCTTCGGTAAAAGATGCATTAAGAAATGGACAAATTAATATGATGAAAATGTAGCAAGTTGGCTAATTTTAAAAACATATGGTAGCAAAATGGCAAAAAAAATATTTAGCGTAACAAATTCACACCAATGTGAAACCTAGGGTAGCAAATTGGCTATTAAGCCTTTAGTAAAAGATGCATTAAGAAATGGACAAATTAATATGACGAAAATGTAGCAGGTTGGCTAATTTTAAAAACATACGGTAGCAAAATGGCAGAAAAAATATTTAACATAACAAATTCACACCAAGGTGAAACCTAAGCTAGCAAATTGGCTATCAAGCCTTTTGTAAAAGATGCATTTTGCTACCATTGTACCAAGGAAATTTAAAAATTCCTTAAACGGTGCGTTTGGATGAAAAAATTATAAAATCTGTAGGAATTTATAAATGATGAAATTTTTAATTCCATCAATCTAAAATTCCATTAATTGCAAATTCTATTGTTTGGTTGCATCTATTTATGATTTGAAATGTGTAATAAATTAAGAAAATTTAAAACAAATAAAAAGATAAAATAGAAAAAAGTCTTGTTTTGGAAATAAAAATTGAATACTGCAAAAGAATTCATAAATGACACCTATTTTTGTGGAAATTGAAGTGAGGAATTTAAATAACGAATTCCTTCGTTTTTTTCCACAGAGAAATTTAAAACCGAAGGAATTGGCTTTTAGGAATTATGAAATCCTTTTAAGCCAATTTCTAATCAATTAAACGAATTCCTAAAATCCTCACTTTCAATTAAATTCCATCATTTTTTCTCTCATTCAAACACACTCTAATGGTGCGTTTGGATGAGAAAATTATGAAATCCGTAGGAATTTATAAATGATGGAATCTTTAACTCCATCAATCTAAAATTCTATTAATTGCAATTTCTATTGTTTGGTTGTATCTATTTAGGATTTGAAATGTGTAATTAATTAAGAAAATTTAAAATAAATAAAAAAAATAAAAAATAAAAAAGCCTTGTTTTGGAAATGAAAATTGAATACTGCAAAGGAATTCATAAATGACACCTATTTTGATGAAAATTGAAGTAGGGAATTTAAATAATGAATTCATTCGTTTTTTTCCACAGAGAAATTTAAAATTTCCAATCTAATAATGCCAAACGAGAGAATTAGCTTGTAGGAATTATGAAATCCTTACTTTCAATTAAATTCCATCATTTTTTCCCTCATCCAAACACACTCTAAAACTCTTTCTTCACAAACTTTGCCCACTCTTTTAATAAATAAAAAAAAAATTATTAAAAATTGCTAACACTACAAAGGTAATAACCAATATTCACCTTTGTGCAAAAAAAATATATTTACCAAAGGGTTAGTACAATAATACTGAACAGTACCAAACTCGTTAAAGGAACTGGATCAAATGGGCTACTGTCCAAAAAAGGAACCGAAAAGATGAAAGAAAGGAAAATGAACCAAATAGTTTCCTAAAATAGTAATATGCCCTATTTGAGTTTCCTTTTTAGGAAAGTTTCTCTTCTAGCTACCCCAAGATTTTCTGGAGCTAAGTTGAAGAAAAACAATCCAAGATCAGCCAGCGAAGACTCTAAAAATGGGGGGGTGGGTTAGTGATTTCATCTAGGAATATAAACATAACCCTGAGCGAGCTGAATCGTACTTAAACATATGCATGACAGTTCTTCACCTGATCACAGAAACTATTTACTGTATAATATAATGGATCTACAGCCTTGGGTTCTCTCATTCAAAAACTAACACACAGATTCAATCATATATACAGGTGGAGTGACTGGTTGAAAGCTGTTATAATTTGGGGTAGTATACCTGGAGCTTGCGAATTCGTAGAGCTTTCCTCTCGGAGAGAAGATGATGAGCGCAACCTCAGCGTCGCAGAGAATGGAGAGCTCGAAAGCCTTCTTCAGAAGACCGCTTCGGCGCTTCGAGAAGGTGACTTGACGGCTCGTGGCGTTCTCTATCCGCCTCATCTGGGTTTTGCCTCGCACCATTTTTCTTTCTTTCTGTTCAGTCAAGAAAGGAAGCAATACCAAAGCTCAAATTTCACAGGAACAATGCATGTGCTTAGTCAAAAATGAAAGTTAACATGAAAAAGTCAAACTTACCCAATTTGGCAAAATGAACCCAGCAAGTTGTTGAGAGGATTCTGAGTAGAGAGCTTGGGAGAGAGATCAGGTAGAAGATGACGACCAGATTAACTTCAAATTCAAATGGGTTCTCAAGCAATCTACATATAGTAGAATTTGTGTTCAATTAAGAAACACATAAGACCATAAATGAGAGATAACAACAGTTAAAAAAGTAAGTGGGAGAGAGAGAGAGGAAAGTCAAAAAGGGAATTAAGTGAGTCTTATTGGCTCTTGACAAAAAGGGAAAGAAAACGAAGAAGCCCTCAAGGACTTGGCAAATCATATAACATATATTTGGTAATTTTGGTGGGTTATGAATGATTTTTTTGCTATAGGTGGGTATGAATGATTGATGGATCCAAAAATCAAAATTTCCCTCAAACAAGCTAAAAATGGAAAAAAGAAGAGTGAAAGGAAAGAAAAGTCTGGGAAAGTTATACCAAATAATTAAGCACAAAAAACCCAGAAAAGCTATATATCTATCCCAAATAAGAGGAGGAAGAAGAAGAAGAATCCAAAAGAGAACCAAGCAACGAAAATCTGAGGATTTTACACCAAACCCAGAAGAGAAATAAACTAGATCATTTACTTGATTGACCTTCCTTGTGTTTGAGTCACGCCACCAAAGCTAGCATAAGAGCAGCGGCACACACCTACCTTTCCTTCCTTAACACACACACAGAGATATTGCTATATATATCAAAAATAATTTTCTCTGTTCTGTGGTCTCTGTCACTCTCTCTCTCTCTGTCTGTGTGAAACCCCACCTTGGAAGAAAAAAACATGAAAATATACTATAATAATATAAGGATGGAAACAAAAGAGCCTCGTATCCTTTGCTTGTTTTGGTAAAACTCTCAACACACACCTAAAAAAAGAAAATAACACAAAAAATGGAAAGTTGAAAACCCAAGGAAGGTGAACAAAACTGGGCATTAGATGATGGTTCTATCTGATAGAGAGCCAAAAAAAAAAAAAAAGGAAAGAGGTAGGTGGATTTTTTTACTATAAATTCATACCTAATTGATTGCTTTCATTCAAATTGGAAAAAATGGAAAGAAGATGAAAAAAAGGAAAGTGGGGGCAGGGAGCAGAGATTAAATATAGGAAAAATAGTACAGTGTTCGAAACACGTCACTGTCGTCCGTACGTTTGCTTAAGCTTTGGACCAATCAGAACTCGAAAACGCATAGGCTTTTATCATTAATTTAGCCCCGGGGTGGCTCCGCCACGGCCCACTAACTTTTGGGGGGGTCACATAAAATAATAACTAATTTTTTTTTTTTTCTTAATTCTTTTGTTTTTTAGCATCTTGCCATATTGGTTTTAGACTTTTAGGAAGATAAGGAGGAAAAAACTAGAAGAGGAAAGTCATTGCAATTTTGTGGCATTGAAGGGGGCGTCAAGCTCAAGCTGGAAATTTGGTTTGCCTTTGGTAGAGAGAGAATCTCAAGCTAGGGATAACGTAAGAAACTTTTAAATTCTTCGGACGAACCACATGATATGCATAAATTATTATTAATTCTATAATAGTATGACATCTGAAAGACGGTTTTAATGTTTTCATATTTATTATTAGATTGGAGTATTACGAGACAATGTCATTCTACTTAAATTTTCTCCACATAACACAAGCAACTTTGTTACGTCTCAAGTAACACAGTTTCAACGCACGTCACTAAAATGATTAGGATGTCATGAAATAGTTGGGATAAAATGAGAAATAGTTCAATGTTGGTGCAGAAAAATTCCGTAGAGGAGTTTGACTCACCAATGAATGCGGACTGGAGCGGGAGCTGACCGGGAACGATCGAGAAGCTTACCTCGAGCCTTGACCTGGAGTTTGACCGTCAGCTCGAGGAGAAGGGGGGGTACCTACAGAAAACTCTCCGATGCCTAAGTCAGTATGTTTCTTAGTAATGGAGCAGAGAGAATTGGAATTCGATGCATTACCTTGACGTCGAGCAGCCTATTTATAGGTGTACCTCGGCGTGGGCTGCAAGTAAACTTGCACAGCAAGCCGTAGTGACTTGAGCGGCACGCCACCATTAAGGCCGTATTTACTCCTGCAATAACCGTCACTTATTGGCGGCCATGATTGTCATACTGAATGTCGCATTTATCGTCGCATTTACAGCTACATTAACCGTTGCATTTACTGTTGTCATTACTTCTCTTTAATTGCCTTGATTGTAGGGTCAAATTTATTGACCACCCCCACAATGCCCCCAAATTTTCCCCTTGGGAATTCATCCCAAGAGAAAATTTCCAAAGCTCAAATTTCTCTATGGGCTCCACATCTTTATACTTCTCTTTGGGGACCCCTCTTTGAATTTCATCTAGGCCTTCCTCGTGTTGAAAATGTAGATGCCCGTATAAGAAGATCCTCGTTCCTTGTTTAGAGTCGGCATCTCATCTCGTCGACGACGCGGATGCCGACGTGCCCAAATCAGGACTCAAATCTGCCTTTATCTTGCAGCCATTCTAGTATTGGGTCTTCGCGTCGCGGACTCGTCTGATTGTGGCGTCTACGGTGCCTCGCCCACAACGCCGAAGCCTAGTTTCTAGTCTCACCTGCGCTCGGTGCCCCCGCTGAGCTACGTTGTTCCTAAGCCGTGCCCCCAGCGCAGCTCAAACTAGACTCCGAGCCTGAGGTACCCTACTGCGAAACTCTTCCTCTTTTCCTTTCTTAGTCACCTAACATTCTGCGACGTCGACCTCGACGTCATGACGTCTCCTTCACAATGACCATGACGTCAACATCGGCGTAGGCGTCGATGACGTCTTCTTTAATGTCTGCGGCGTCAACCTCGACGGTGGTGATTTTTCCTCAATAATCTCGACACCAACCTCGACGTCAGTGACATCCTTCTCAATAACTACTATGCCAGCCTCGACGTCGATGATGTCGCTCTCAATAACCTCGGCGCTAACCTCCACGTCGGTATCAACCTTGACGTCGGCGCCAACCTCGACGTCGGTGACGTTTTTCTCAATAATCTCAGTGTCAACCTCGACGTCGGCGCCAACCTCGACGTCGATGACTTCTTTCGCAATAACCTCGGTGCTAACCTCGGCCTCGGTATCAACCTCGACGTCTGCGCCAACCTCGATGTCGATGACTTCTTTCGCAATAACCTCGGTGCTAACCTCGACGTCGGTGTCAACCTCGACGTCGGTGACGTCTTTTTCAATATCCTCGGCGTCGACCTCGACG
Organism: Rosa rugosa; assembly: GCF_958449725.1. Taxonomy (NCBI): domain Eukaryota; kingdom Viridiplantae; phylum Streptophyta; class Magnoliopsida; order Rosales; family Rosaceae; genus Rosa; species Rosa rugosa. Next base: position 33,871,425 of record NC_084825.1, read on the forward strand.
TCGGCGCTAACCTCGACGTCGACCCCAACCTCGACGTCGGCGACGTGTTTCGCAATAACCTTAGTGTCGACCTCGATGTTAGCGTCTCGTCGTCGACCCTTGGCGTCAACCTTGACATCGGCGTAGGTGTCTATTTTAATGAAGGCAAGGGCGTCTCGACGTCGGCGTAGGTGTCCATTTCGACGAGGGCGCCTCGACGTCAACTTCGACAAGGGTGCCTCGACGTCGGCGTCCTATTTCGACGAGGGCGCCTCGATGTCGGCTTCGACAAGGGTGCCTCGACGTCGTCGTCCATTTCGACGAGGGCGCCTCGATGTCGGCGTTTCGTCGTCGGCGTCGGCGTCCCTCTCGACAAGGGCGCCTCGACGTCGACGTCCATTTCGACATCGACGTCTATTTCGACGAGGGTGCCACGACGTCAGCGTCCATTTCGACGAGGGTGCCTCGACGTCGGCGTCTATTTCGATGAGGGTGTCTAGAAATCGACTCTATTTCGACGAGGATGTCTCGAAATCGAAGTCTATTTTGACGAGGGTGTCTCGAAATCAAAGTCTATTTCGTCGAGGGTGCCTCGAAATCGAAGTCTATTTCGACGAGGGTGCCTCGACGAGGGTGCCACGTCGTCGGCGTAGGCATCCATTTCGACAAGGGTGCCTTGACGAGGGTGCCACGTCGTCGGCAATAGGATTTCCGAAATCAAAGTCTATTTCGACGAGGGTGCCTCTACGAGGGTGCCACGTCGTCGGCGTAGGCATCCATTTCGACAAGGGTGCCTTGACGAGGGTGCCACGTCGTCGGCAATAGGATTTCCGAAATCAAAGTCTATTTCGACGAGGGTGCCTCTAACGAGGGTGCCACATCGTCGGCGTAGGCATCCATTTCGACAAGGGTGCCTTGACGAGGGTGCCACGTCGTCGGCAATAGGATTTCTGAAATCAAAGTCTATTTCGACGAGGGTGCCACGTCGTCGGCGTAGGCATCCATTTCGACAAGGGTGCCTTGACGAGGGTGCCACGTCGTCGGCAATAGGATTTCGACGAGGGTGCCACGTCGTCGGCGTAGGCATCCATTTTGACAAAGGTGCCACGTCATCGGCAATCGGATTTCGACGAGGGTGCCTCGACGAGGGTGCCACGTCGTCGGAGTAGGCATCCATTTCGACAAGGGTGCCACGTCGTCGGCAATCAGATTTCGACGAGGGTGCCTCGACGAGGGTGCCACGTCATCGGCGTAGGCATCCATTTCGACAAGGGTGCCTCGACGAGGGTGCCACGTCGTCGGCTCTCCTATGTGCCCCCTTGTATTCCATTCCCTTAGTTGCCCCCTTGTTTTTCTTGTCTGTGCTCGCAGACGCTCAGAAAGAAAAACAAAATGAGAGTAAAATATTCGAGGCATGGAGCTGTGCAAAACAATAGAAGAAGGGAAACCAAACCGTGATGGCGAGTCTATCCGCCACGCAATGGTTACACACCTTATATCCTGCATGATTAAAATTCGTCACGCCATCCCACCCCCGCCCTCGGCGAGGGGCGAGGCACGCCATCCCACCCTCGCCTGTAGCGAGGGTGTGGTCCATCATCCCACCCCCGCCCTCGGCGAGGGGCGAGGCACGCCATCCCACCCCCGCCTGCAGCGAGGGTGTGGTCCATCATCCCACCCCCGCCCTCGGCGAGGGGCGAGGCACGCCATCCCACCCTCGCCTGTAGCGAGGGTATGGTCCATCATCCCACCCCCGCCCTCGGCGAGGGGCGAGGCACGCCATCCCACCCCCGCCTGCAGCGAGGGTGTGGTCCATCATCCCACCCCCGCCCTCGGCGAGGGGCGAGGCACGCCATCCCACCCCCGCCTGCAGCGAGGGTGTGGTCCATCATCCCACCCCCGCCCTCGGCGAGGGGTGAGGCACGCCATCCCACCCTCGCCTGCAGCGAGGGTGTGGTCCTTCATCCCACCCCCGCCTGCAGCGAGGGTGAGGCACGTCATCCTACCCGAAGCATTAAGGTAACTGTCCTACTCAAGGAACCAGCTCCTATAAATCAACTGTTACTGTCCTACTCGAGGAACCAGTGTCGAACCATTAAGGCAACTGTCCTACTCGAGGAACCAGCTCCTATGAATCAAACGTAACTGTCCTACTCGAGGAACCAGTTTCGAACCATTAAGGCAACTGTCCTGCTCGAGGAACCAGCTCCTGCGAATCAAATCAACTGTCCTACTCGAGGAACCAGTTCCGAACCATTTAGGCAACTGTCCTGCTCGAGGAACCAGCTCCTACGAATCAAATCAACTGTCCTACTCGAGGAACCAGTTTCTACAAATTGAATGCAACTGTCCTACTCGAGGAACCAATCATACATATTAATAGGACTGTCCTACTCGAGGAACCAGTCCCAGTGATATTATTCACGTAAGAAATACAAAATACATAATTTCAATAGTCTCTCGAATGAGATATCAACACGCGCAAAAATCACTTAAACTATTTTATTTTTCTTACCTGAGTTTTACGAGTTGTGCCATCTTTAGATCAAAACGAAGTCACCATATTATCGTACCTTCTCCATTACTTGAGATGAATTTCGGCCCGTGGACTTTTCCATGAACCATGTGATTGCCTTAATTTATTTTATACTGAAGGAGTTTACCAGCCTTCATTGCTGTAACGATTGCTGGTCGCACTCCCTGACACTTATATATTCCGTGCCCCCTTGTCTCGTGGAGCGGGCAATATCGACTTCTTTCAACCTCGTCATTAGCCTCCGGTTGGGGGGGCGGCTTTTCAAATATTCCTTCATGACCGTGTCTTTTGTATATGGTCACGGGGTGAATCGTAAACCATTCTTCAAGGGGATAATCTTGAGGTTTCCCTCCTTTATCACTCTGAATGTCATTCTTTGTGTTATTCCATTCAACTTCTCTCGAGGTGACATCGGCAGTGAGTTGGGCTTCACGTGCTTCTTTGGCCTTTTCAATTCTGATCTCCCCCTGAACCCTTGTAATGATGTCGTCCATGTCCTTTGGCGGATCACGCAGCAAACTTTCGCATAATGGCGTCCCCAAAAGCAATCCTTCTCCGAAGGAGATCGCGGCGAATTGGGGATCACAATTAACATGGTGCATTTCAGCTTTAAACCTTTCAAAAAATTTCCCTACCTTTTCCCCCGGCTTCTGCTTGGTACTGAACAGAGTCGCCATGTCCTTCTTTTGCTTGCGATTGCAGAAGTGTTGTGAAATGAAAGCGCGGCTCAGTGTGTCGAAATCCGGTATAGAATGCGGCTTGAGATCCTGAAACCATGTCGACGCCGGCCCCGTGAGACTGGAAGGGAAGATCTTGCACATTAATTTCTCGTCGGTTGTCTCGATGGACATCTGTTGTTTGTACCCCTTGATATGGTCCACCGGGTCGGTCGTTCCGTCGTATTTTTGGAATACCGGCGTGGTAAACCGGCGGGGTTTTGCCGCATTAAGAATGTCGTCGGTAAACGGAGACTTACCGACGTCCCTTGCGATTTCCGCCGCTAGCTCTCGTGGGCCGGCACGCTTGCATGCATCAATCATTTTTTCCATCTTCTCACGCCACGATTCGTTACGCACCCTTTTGGATTGTCATAATCCGGCTCCGCCATTTTGCCCCCCATTAGACGTGCCCCCCACCCCCTCGACGAGGGGTCCACCAGAGATTCCCCCGATAACGCCGCTGGCGCCTGCGTTCACTGCTACGTTGTTGGTTTGGTGGAGATCGCCGATGGCGTCGTCGTCTGACGAATCACTGTCAAGTTGTAGGAACCTTTCAAATTTTCGTCGACGACGGGCCTCGCGGTCTCGCTTTTCCTTCCGAAATTGCTTGAGTTCCTGCCTCAGCCTCTGGGTCTTGTTAGTTGGAGGCAAGTTCAGGTCGCCAATGGGGCTCGGGATGGACTCATTCGGCGGCTGGTGGGGAGGAATTTCATCACTACCAGTCCTCAGTGACAGAAATGGAATCCCGTCGGGGGCAGCTCCAGCCATCACTTTTTAGGGAAAAGTGTTTCCCACAGACGGCGCCACTTGTTGGTGCAGAAAAATTCCGTAGAGGAGTTTGACTCACCAATGAATGCGGACTGGAGCGGGAGCTGACCGGGAACGATCGAGAAGCTTACCTCGAGCGTTGACCTGGAGTGTTGACCTGGAGTTTGACCGTCAGCTCGAGGAGAAGGGGGGGTACCTACAGAAAACTCTCCGATGCCTAAGTCAGTATGTTTCTTAGTAATGGAGCAGAGAGAATTGGAATTCGATGCATTACCTTGACGTCGAGCAGCCTATTTATAGGTGTACCTCGGCGTGGGCTGCAAGTAAACTTGCACAGCAAGCCGTAGTGACTTGAGCGGCACGCCACCATTAAGGCCGTATTTACTCCTGCAATAACCGTCACTTATTGGCGGCCATGATTGTCATACTGAATGTCGCATTTATCGTCGCATTTACAGCTACATTAACCGTTGCATTTACTGTTGTCATTACTTCTCTTTAATTGCCTTGATTGTAGGGTCAAATTTATTGACCACCCCCACATTCAATTATTTGATTTCGCATTAGTGAATCACATTATACAGGTATTTCACATTTGGGTCTCTTTTGCCAAATTACTTTATTGCATCTCTATACATCCTTTACATGCACACTCTGGAGACCTGGGCATCAGTAATTTAGATGTATCATATTTAGCAAACCCTACACAAAAAAAATTCCTACAGCATCTCGGATGATCATGTCAATGATCTTATTTTTCTCCCAAAGATCATTGGCTTCTTTAAGCATGCGAAAGAATTGAGATATTAAAAGTCTAGAGGGAAATCAATACGAGTTTATCTTGAAGAGGGTTTGATTCTAGGGGATAAACGGTTATGCAGCAAGTAATGCACATATATTAGATACAATCAATAATAATTAATAACCAGGTATTTTCTCGAGCTACCAAAGTGTCTTACGCAAATAAAATTCCAAAGTCTGAGCAATATTTGCGCACACACATACATATATACGTATAACAACAAACAGTATAAGACGATATCAGCAAAATCAGGGTTTGGTCCCAATTTTTTTTGTGAAACAAACGTTTCTTTCATTTTTTTATTTTTTTTGGTCAATAAAGGTTTCTTTCATAGAAACCCATTGGACGCAGATTTAGACACGTTGTTTCCACTTTGATAATTCATCCGATTACAGCATTTAGTGAGCCGACGAGTGGCATCAGTGGTTGGTCAGATGCTCTGTTTTTGGGTATTGGCTAAGGTTTCTCCACACCTCTTGGGTTTAGGGCTATTAAGATAATTATCATGTGGGTACTGGGGACTGGGGACCGGGGACCATGGTCTGGCACAGTAAGCTGGTTGGGAAGATCAATTAGGGGATTCCTTCACTTTCTGGTATGATAATGGCGAGTAGTCGTTTCTTCTTGCATAGGTTTTGAAGTTTTGCCTAATCTCATTAGTTTTCTGGTCATGAAGAAGACTTTATCAAATAGATGCCAAACTTATCTCTTGAAGGTAAGGATCTTTTGTACTCATAAGTTCAAAATTCTAATATGGACCAAGGTGTAGGTGGACCATAGGCAAAATAAAGGGCAAAATGGGGCATTTGGTGGCTAAATATCTGATTTTTTTGCCTAGGTGCAGGTGGACCTTGGTCCATGGAAGTCTCTTTGCTCATAAGTCGGTAAGTAGATAGCACACTGAAGACCCTTGATAACCCTTTTTATAGATTTCAAGGATAGCATAACGTGGTGATCTATGTGTCACATGAGAAAACATAATTTAAGAGTTTTTATTTTTAATTTTTTAATTGTCGAAGATTTATCATTTTTAATCAAACTTAAGATTATTGACTTATAAATAAGAGACATATATGTAACATACAAATAGATAGTAAGAATTTATAAAGATTAAGATTTTCTTGGCAGTAGAAGGCAAGACTTGCTGGCAAGTCCGACCGTCTGACAACTGGAAGTGGATATGATGATTTGGTTTAGGCTATCAAAGTATTTTTCATGTTTGTGGTTTCGAGCCATTGGGGTTGGCTCTACCCACGAGAGGGATTGGGCTACCGAGTTCATTGAGGTTGTGTCTTGCTAGCCTTTTTGATTACTTAGCTATTAGGGTTCTTAGCCGAAGGAGGTTAACCTTTGGGCACCCCTTCCCCTTTTCACCTGAAGTGTGTTGCTTATAGGCTGTTGTTAGTTTGATTCTTACATGAGTCTATAATTCGTGTGCATAGTTCAAAAGTCTGTTATGGATGGGTACCAAATTTTAGATTGTAAATCTCAATTTTCAAATTTTAATATAATTTTCTGAAATATTCAAATTTTGAAATTAGAAGTCATTAGATTAACTTATTGTATTGTGCACATCAGAAACAATGACTAATCTAATAGTCTATGACAAAGAAATGTCAATACTTAACAGCACTATAAAACTTGTGTTGCTTAATAGGCAATTGTCTTAGGGGATTAAAAATTCTCATCCAATAATGAAACGTCATTTTCTTAAAGGAAAATGGCCAAAAGGTTTGGTGTATCTACACAGTTCAACCTTGTTTTGGACCAATTCTATGTGGAGTAACAAACCCACATGGTGCCCTAGTATCAGAGATTTGACAGGAAATGGTACTAATTAGTGTCTACGGTCTAAACAAAAAAATAGTCACATGGTTGTGCTTCTGAAACTCATGTTGTCATTATACATATACTAAAATTGATAGCCTGTTTATTCCAATAACCAAAATATTTTTTAAAAAAAGTTCACTTCAATGTTCAATCCAGTCACATCAAATTAATCTCACCAGAACATTGTTCATATAAATAAATAAAAAAATCTCACCACAACTATATTTTTCTCTTCTGTTTTTTTTTTTTCTGTCAAATTTTCTGTTTTTTTTTTAATCAGAAAATTGAGTTGAGAACTAACTCATTGTCCCTACTCAAATTTATTAGATTTTTTTTTTGAGAGAAGGACGTCAAGCTTTTATTGATGAGGTTAAATCATACAATGGGTAGCAACATAGTTGCTAAGACTAGAGGGAATATGGCCACTCCAGGAAACATCAAAACTAGAACTAAGAGCCAATTTAGCCAACATATGAGCAGCAAAATTAGACTCTCTATACACATGAGTAAAATATGACCCAGGTAAAGAAGCACGAAGAAAGATAACATCTTCCACAATACCTCCATATCTTGAAGCATCCTCCTCCTCAGACATAATATCCCTCACCAATTTCTGACAATAAGACTCAAAAATAATAGGAGCAAGGCTATTACTCACAGCAAGTTGACAAGCCCTTCTAGCAGCTAGAGCTTCCACCAAAGCCGGAGACAAAACCCTACCAACTTTGCAGCAACAACCACCCATGCACAATCAACCCATCAGAGTCCCTCACTATCACCCTGATGCCGCCAGAACATGAATTCTTATCAAAAGCACCATCAATATTAGCTTTCAACCAACCGACTGGAGGAGGAGACCAAGGTTTAGTCACCCTGCTCCCAACCCGTCTCTGACTCAGTCCAACTGATTTGAAAAGTAACTGTTGGGAATAAATACCATACCTCACTTGCTTAGGAGAAGACCATTTATCTTGCCAAACCCTCTTATTCCTTTCTTTCCAAATAGACCAAATCCCCCATAAGAGAACCCCATAAGAGAAGAGAAAAAAGATCTTCAGAAAGAGACTCTGAACATACCTGCAACCAATCCAAGCACGAAGCCTCCGAATGGTTAGCAAAATGCCTCCCAGCCCAGGGCACCGGAAAAGAATACCTTTAACAAAGGGGCAATCTCGACTAACATGCTCAACAGACTCATCCGCATTGTTACATAAAGCGCAACCACCCTCAATATAAACATGCCTTTGACGAAGCTGGGAAATAGTAGGTAAAATAGAAGAACAAAATCTCCAAGTATGCACTTTAACCTTACCTGGAACTTTAGCGGCCCATAACCGTTTCCATAGCAAGGTACCAGAATCATTTCTAGAAGCAGAAGCAGGAGAGTGCAACAAATTAAAAGCTTGAACATAAGCAGTTTTAGGAGTAAAAAGCCCTTTAGCATCAAAGTGCCAAATAAGCCTATCTGGGACTAACCTCGAACTCAAGAGAATAGCTAATATCAAATTTGCATCAACAGGATCAAAAATATTCTCAATAAGAGCAGCATTCCAACAAGAATATGAAATTAAGTCACTGACCCGAGTCACAGGAATATTCGGACGAAGGAGTGGGTGAAAAAAAGAAGGACGAGGTATCCAAGGGTTTGACCAAATCCGGATAGAGTTACCATCACCCACCTGCCAACGGACACCCTTCATCAACACAGCTTTAGCTTCCATTATGCCTCGCCAACAAGCAGAAACAGAACCTGAAACCCTAGCTGACCAAAAATCACCAGAAGGAAAGTATCGAGCTTTATAGATCCTAGCTAGCAGGGAGTTTGGGAAACGTAACAAACGCCAACCCTGTTTCGCTAGTAAAGCCAAATTGTGAGCATATAAGTCTCTAAAACCCATACCCCCTTGCTCCTTGGGCCAACATAAACGCTCCCAAGACATCCAATGAATTTTTCTATTATCCTGCTTACTGCCCCACCAAAATTTGGCACACATTTGGTGTAAAGCAGCACAAAATCTTTTAGGAAGAAGAAAGCAACTCATGGAATAGGAAGGCAGTGCTTGAGCGACTACCCTAATCAACAATTTCTTCCCAGCACTGCTAAGCAACTTACCTTGCCAACCTTCAAGCTTCTTGCTCAACCTCTCTTTGATAAAAGCAAAAGGCTCTGACTTGCTACGACCCACATAAGTAGGAAGCCCCAAGTAGCTTTCATGTTTTCCCACAATTTCCACCCCCAAAGAAGCTGCCAAAGACTGTTGTGAACCATGACCAACCTTCTTACTAAACACCACACTGCTTTTACTGAAATTAACCAACTGCCCAGATGCCTTCTCATAATCATGAAGCACAGATTTAATGTGCAAACATTCCTCCTCAGAAGCAACCCCAAAGAGAAGACTGTCATCAGCAAACAGTAAATGATGGATAATAGGTGCATTTTCACAGACCTGAACACCCTTAAGTAGGCCAAGAGAAGCTTTCTTATTAAGTAGTGCAGAGAAAACTTCCGCACATAAGAGAAACAAGTATGGAGAGAGAGGGTCCCCCTGCCGTAACCCCCTAGTAGGAGTAAGATAACCCTTAGGTTGTCCATTGATCAGAAAAGAATATCTCACTGTACTGACACACTGCATAATAATTCGAACCCAAGAATCATCAAATCCGAATCTGACTAGCACAGCTTCTAAGAATTTCCATTCCATCCTGTCATACGCTTTACTCATATCAAGTTTCAGTGACATCACCCCTTTAGAAGACAAACAAGTATGGATATAATGAGAGACTTCATTAGCAATCAAGGTATTATCCGTGATTAGCCTGCCAGGAATAAAGGCACTTTGGAAAGGAGAAATAAGCTGTGCCAAAATCTTTTTCAACCTATTAGCCACAACCTTAGAACAAATCTTATACAGAACATTACATAAAGCAATCGGTCTCAAATTAGAAACCTTCACTGGATTTTGGACTTTCGGAATCAAACAAATATGAGTATAATTGACTTCTCCAAGCAGTTGACCAGAGTGCAAAAAATGTTGCACCACAACAACAACATCAGAGCCAATGATATCCCAATAGTGCTGAAAGAAAAGCGGAGGCATACCATCAGGTCCAGGAGACTTTGTAGGATACATCTGAAACAAAGCTTCCTTGATTTCCAAAGCAGAATAATCAGCGCACAAATCTGCATTCATCTCCGGAGTAACCCTTGGTATAATTAGATCGACAACATCACACATATGAGCATGATCAATCTCCGCAGCCTGAAACATATTGGAAAAGTATGACAATACTACACTTTCCATCCCAACATCCGTATCCTGCCAAATTCCAGAATCATCAAACAATCCCTGCAGTCTATTCTTCACTCTTCTGTTAGAGGCCTTCCTGTGAAAGTATTTGGTATTCCGATCACCATCGCGAAGCCAAGAAACCTTTGCCCTTTGCTTCCAATAGGTATACTCATCATTCAATAACCCATCCAGTTTCAAAGCTAACTCAAAGCTCTCACTTTGATTAACATCTGTTAAAGGAAGATAAGTGAGATCATGCAATCTACCACGTAAGGCCTCAATTTCTCTACCTCTGTTGCCATAGGTGATACGCTGCCAATTTGCTAAAGCAAACCTAATGTTACGAAGTTGCAGCACTGTTTTGAACATAGGAAACCCATCAGAACTACGTTCCCAGCCCTCACGTACAACCTCAAAACTGCTGTCTGTGTGTGTCCAATGACACTCAAACTTGAACCGCCGACTGTGCCTAGAATTGGAATGCACAGGCCTTCGGTACACCCCTAGAAAAATGGGAATATGATCTCCATGGATCGGCAGTAGGTGTTGAACCCTAGCCGCCGGAAACACATCAAACCATGAAGCGGAAGCCACTCCTCTGTCCAACCTGCTCCGCATCCCCGGCCCCTTCCAAGTGAAAGGCGACCCGAAGAAACCCAAGTCGATCAGTTCTAAGTAGGAAAGGGCATCCCTGAAAAGCTGCATTTGGCCTTCACGCCGTATTTCACCTCCTTCCTTCTCTTGGGCATTCAACAGCTCATTGAAATCACCGATGACCACCCACGGTAACTGCACCTCCTCGCTCAATTCCCGCAACAGTGACCAAGTACGGTGGCGCTCAGCGGTGGTGGGATGGCCATAAAAACCAGTTATCCTCCACCGTATACCAGACCCGTCAGTTTCATGAACCTCCACGTCGATATGATGTGAAGATTTCGAACGAAACCGAACATCCAGCCCGTCCCTCCAAAATAGAGCCAAACCACCACTCTGCCCGACTGAGAATACCGCCTCACAGTTCATCATCCCCAATTCCAGACGGAGATTATTCATATAGTTCCAATATCGGATCTTCATCCCACACAGGAAAACGAAATCCGGCTTTTTCTGCTGCACCAACCGGCGCAACGCTTGCACCGCTGCATCGTTGTTGATGCCACGACAATTCCACAAGATAACCTCCATTGGAGATAGCAAGTAGAAGGTTCAAAACCCTAACCTTAGGTTCACACCGGAAACCCTAGGAGAAAGAGTTAACGTATTCCTTTATGTTGTTACTCAAATTTATTATATGATAAAAATTAGAACAAACGACAAGGGGACCACACCAAAGCCTTATCAAATTTTCTGCCTTTCTTTTTTGGTATTAGGATAATTGATTGGCTATCATTCCTTAAAGGGTTCCTTTTTTTTTTTTTGAGAATAATAGTCAACCATTTTTATTAATAATAAACATAAGAAAAATTACAACTTAAAGATGTAGAAACTACATCAAAATATAAACTAATAAGGGAAATACTAGATGCAATAAAGCATCGGAAATAACACCTAATAAAGATACGAAGGGATACAATTAAGCATTTGATGACGCCCAGGACAGAGTCCGGGCAATGTAAAACGGTTCCAATAGTATGGCCGACCATACTTCCACGCATATAAATACGTCGAATAGAGGGTAACCTTCTATCAAGGTAACCGCCGGTAGTGTGACCGACCTTGCCTACTCCACACAATAAAATGCGCTGAATAGAGAGCAATCTTCTACCTAAGTAACCAAAGAAGCAATTCTAGCATGTAGAGAAATTTCAGGCCCAAGAAAAATCTCCCGGATCCCAAATGCAAACCCTCACAGCTTCGGGCTCATTCACCAGCTGCAAAACCCCAAGAAGGAAATCCCAGCCCAAAGTCCTACTTGAGCAATTCAACAGAACACAGGCCCAGCCAACCCTAGCAAAGGGCCCAGTTCCATGGTTGGACACCCAAAATCTCTCTGGGCACCCAGATCTGCCTTGTCCTCACCCCCAATCGCTGCGCCGCCAGTCCCCACAGGAGGAACCCCGTCCCAGATTTGTTCGCACGACTCAAGACGTCGCCGCCTGCCCCATCAGGCTTGTGGCGGTGTCCGCGGAGGACCGAAGAATGGCTACAGCACACCCAATGCCCACTGGTCAGATCTGTGACATAGCAATCGCCGAATCCACTGGTCCCTGATCGCGATTTCGACCGCCGCTCCACCGCCACTCGTTGGAGAAGGAACCTCTCGGCCCCATCAACCTGACAACACCCGCTGCCACCCATTCTATTGGCCGCAGTACAGATGCCGCCCAGGACCCGATCACTGCACCGCTCCTAACACCTCTTCAGCGCCCCGGAAGGACTGATCGAACACCGACTGCGCCCTGGATCCCAGATTTTCCAGTCACCAACAGTCCCCAATCCAAATGGACGACGAACCGAAGGCGACCTCCAGACCCAGATCGAACCAATCTGAGGAGGAATGAACGAAATTGCTTCAACACAGGTCGAGGACCTCGATGTCTTGGAGAGTAACAGAAAAAATGAAGAGACGGCTTGGACCATACTCGAAGGCTGCGACACCAGGGGAAGTGCTGGAAATTTGCTCCATCTGAGATGGAGGAAGTTGCAGAAACGCATACCCATGGGCGGCGTTCTCTCAAACCCTAGCAGAGGGTATTAAATAGCACAAGAAGTTCAAGGCTGTTGATCCTTGTGATCCTTAAAGGGTTCCTTAAATTCTTTTTATTTTTTATTTTTTTTTATCTATTTTGAATCATTCTTTGGAATTAATAATGGGTTTTCTCCGTATATTTTCTTCAAGAATGTGGAGAATCTTTAGGAATTGAAGAGGTGAATACTTTCCAAAGATTTATAATTCTTATTCGAGAAATTTTAAATACACACCCCAAAATACTTAATACACATCCTTATTATTTTATATTTCAAATCAGATTTTATAGGTAGATTAAATGACCAAAATAGACATCTATATATTAGAAGAAAAATAAAAATAATCATATCTTCCTTATATGATTCTATAATTATAAACACAATAAATTTCTATATATGCATCCTCATTTAAAACAAGAATAAAGTTAGAAACCATCTAATTTAAATTTTCCTTAAATAAATTGTAATTAATGGGGTGAGAAACCATATAATTTAGAATTTCAAAATCAATGGCATTAAATGTTTTTAAAAAAAATCGCTTTACTCCCACTTTTAGTTTTTTTTTTTTTTCTAAAAGTTATGATTAGTCAATTTATTATTTAATATAAAAAATCACAGGTATAAGACTTTGTAATTGTTAATTTGTTTGACCATCCAATGACAATTTTGTAGTTCCGTCATTGTGGAGAAACTACTGATATATTTTTAGTTGAATGTTCGACTCAAAATTTTATACTTGATCAATATGGTGTTTAGTGGATGAGAACTTAAATAATACAAAACCTATTTCTAAGCATCTATTTGAAGGGAACAATAATAATTCCTTATGGATTTCTCAGTAACTAACACAAGTAATTAATATGGTCAATTATAAAATACTAATATGTTAATATATACTAATCAAATTAAATAGTAGCCTTAATGTAGTTAAATAATAGTGTATTTCATGGTCTTTTAGGTTAAGGATATTTTAGGTAATTTGGGTTGTGTATTTAGTAAAATATTAGAATGAGTAATTAAATGGTAGGTGTATTGAGTAAGGAGCGTGTATTAAGTAATTAGGAGTGTGTATTTAAAATTTCTTTTCTCATTCACTCAATAGATAAACAAACAGGAGCAAATTTCATTTTACCTCGATATTTACACTCTAAATCATTTGTGCCCCTGCACTTTTAATTTCATCACGCGTACTCCTGTACTTACCAATTTCAATCAATCTTGTCTAACCCCTGGCTTTTTTGTGTGATGTGTTTTGAAATTGTAGTCACACACGATGTAATTTTGTATACCACATTAATGAATCGTCATCATACAAGGGAGCCCATTAAAGCCACATTTTCAATTTACAAAATACTTGACAAAAAAAAAAAGAATTATTGGACATGATTGATTAAATTGGAGAGCATAGGGGTACTGTGATGAAATTAAAAGTGCAAGGCCACAACTGATTTAACATGTAAATGTTAGGGAGGTAAAATGAAATTAGCTTATGACCTTCAATTTTAGATCAAGTTGCGTACGTATCTTTGTTAAGTTGAAGTATTGTTTGTGCCTTAATAAATTCAGCGTATCATTTTAAAATTATCATCTAAACGGTTAGCTTTATAAATCTTTATAATCTAAAAAATTCTTAAAACAACTAAAGTTTCAATTATGAAAATTTAAACTGAAGAATCATTAATCATCTGTGAGATCAAAATGCATCATAAGGCTATGAGGATCAAAGACTTTGGGGATCTTGTTATTGAGGCTTCCATTTATAGAAGGGTGATTAAAGAAAGAATAGAGTTTCAAGAAAGAGGAACCTATTATCCAACACATGATAACTATGGCGTAGGAGAACCAGATTTTGAAAATGACCCTTTATATGAAGAGTAAGAACTTTAGATTATTAGATAGGGAAAAATGCACAGACAGTGTCTGGAGACTCTGAGAACTGTCAAAGTGATACCTGGACTTCTAATTTGTTGTCAACGTAGTACCTACGGGGACTTTCCGTCACGGATCCGTCAGTTCGAGTCACGTGTGACGCTCGTGACCCCCAAAAAGAGGGCTAAATGGACTTTTTACTCACATCAGTCCCAAAACTTGATCAAAACTTTGATTCCCTCCAAACCAAGTACACTTACACAGAGAACTCGACCTAAATCATACCCGAACTGCCACTCCTCCCAAATCCAAAAGTCGACAAAAGTGAATCAACCAGGTTGGAAAGGATTCGATTCCATTGGATTCCCGACAAAAAGTGATCGATGGCGAAGATGTAGAGGTTTTTCAGAGAATCTGGACCGAGACGCAAAGATAGTAAGTCTCACTTTCATCTCCTTCCTTGTGAGAATAGTGTCGGACATGGTAAAAAAACGTGTTTTACAGAGAATCTGAGTCCAGATTAGGGTAAACAAAGATTAGGGTTTTGATTAAGATGAAATGGTTAAGGGTTTTCTGGCAATATGCAAGGGTTAGGCTTTAAGTATGCATTTTCGATTCGATTAGAAGTGGATTTTTAAGCTTTCTGCTTTTTTATTTGGTTTTCAGTTCCAGAGGATTTATACACCATGGAAATACAACATGGTGGTTATTTTGACAAGATGCCTGATGGTAGGAAGAAGTACAAAGTAGCTAGGTTCAACAAGGATGGTGGGAGAATTTGGCTAGATGGTCTAGACCCAGATAAGATTGCATAGACAGAGTTTGGGAACATAGCATGGGATCTAGCCATCTAGGATACAGGGAGAAGCCTATATAATACTACTTCAAGCTGCCTAGGACACTCTATGATGAGGGTTGGATGCCGATTAGGAATGATGCTGATGCACTTGAAATGGTGAAGCTTATTCCGCTGAAGACAAAAGGAGGCTGAAGAGGATGATTTGAGACCTGTTGATCCAGATTGGGAGAATCCTCTGAATAGGATGACAACAGCAGAGAAAGCAAAGGCAGAACAAGATGCCAACATTTTTGGAAGTAAGCTAAATAGGCCAAGTGTGGGGGGTTCTGGTTCTAGTAGAGTTAATGTGGTTGGTGAAGGAAGTAGGCCGATGGAAGGGGTAGATGGTGCCATCAATTTAGACTCAGATAGTGATGTGGATGGCAGGGTAGAGTAGCAGTAGGCAAGTCAAAGTACCTTTAATGGTCTTAGTGACTTGGTGCCCGATTTGTTTGCTAGTCAAGGAGATGGAAGTCACATGGGGCAGGGGCATAATGGTAACAATGGGCAAGGAGGAGGGTCTATGGGGGTATTCGGGGTATTTAGTGGATTTTACAACACATTCATTAGAGAGAAACATGTAGTGAAGAGGTCGTGGGAGGGTAAGAAACTGAAGTTTTCTGAAGGGCCAGCTGAAGAAACAGATCTAGCAAAGGAGTCAAGTGTGGAAGCTGCTCAAGCATCTCAATTTGAACCAACTGAGGTTGAAGCTACAGAAGTGGTCCAAGATCAGGGAGAGCAAAGGCCAACTGAAGTTGAAGCTCACCCAACTGAACAAGCAGCTGAAGCAAGGCCTGCAGTTGAAGAACCAGCTGAAGCAAGGCCTGAACCAGGTCAAGAACCAGCTGAAGCAAGGCCTGAACCAGTTTAACAAGCAGCTGAACCAAGAAGAGAAGTATGTGGCAAACAGGGGAGCAAGAATAGGAGGTTTAGTGAGGTTGAGAAGGGCAAGAAGGTTGTTGAACCAGCTGCATCCGAAAAGAAAGGCAAGAAGGTTGTTGGAGGAGCTCTTGCTGGAGGAGCTGCATCCAAAAAGAAGGGGAGACAAACAAAGGAGGTAAGGTATAAGACCAGAAGCAAAGGGGAGAATGTCTATGAGTTTGAAGAGGACAGTGACTCAAGTTCAAGAGGTTCTGATTTTTACATTGACTCAGACTACGATCCTGTTGATTCTGAAGATGATGTCCAGTTTGAAGAAAATGTGTCCAATCCGAGAGTTGTGGAAGAGTTTGAAGAAATGGGCTTCGGAGGGGAATGCAGTGATGATGGTGGTGGGACAGATGAGCTTGAGAGTTTGAATGGTTCTGGAAGTGAAGAAGATGAAGAAGGTAATCCACTTCCCTTCCCCACTTGGAGAGGAATTAAGTTGAAGTCTTGGAAAAGAAGGGTAGATTTGAAGAACCCAAAGTTTGTGGTTGGCCATGTTTTTGCAAACTCTGAGGTACTTAAGGAAGCAGTTAGAGAGTGTGGGTTGGTGACCAGAAGAGGATTGTGGTTTCAAAAGAATAGCAGAAACAAGATTGAGGTTAAATGTCAGTTGGGCTGCCCATTTTGGTTGTATGCTAGCAACATTGCAGAACTTGGTCCAAGCACTCTTGTCATCAAGACATTGAAACCTGAGCAGAAGTTTGATGACTTGGATATACATTTACGCAAGCGTACGTATTATTGTCAAGATAGGGAAATATTATGCCCAAAGTTTATCTTACCACGGGGATTAGTGACTAACCCACAATCCTTGGGTAATCGGAAATAAAGACACTTAGCAAACAAAGAAAAGAAAAAGAAAATAAATAAAAATGTTAATCTAAGGCACCAAGCCTTAGCAATGCTCGGCTTTGGTTTTCACCCAAGCCTAATCAAAACTAAGAGCCTAGTGATGACTATTTACAATGAGGTAGAAATTCAATATTTTGAGAGTTGATTTTAGGTTAACAAAAAGTAATGAAATGTAAAGCAATTAATAAAAATGCAAAGAAATTAATAAAAGTGTAAACCAAATAAATGGGAATGTCGGGTGTTAGGGAGGTTCCTTCACCCAAATTCTATGTGTCGGAAGCTAATATAATGTAGATGCAAATCTCCTACTTTGGCGGTAGTCGTATCCAAGGCGGTTCAAGGCTGAAGGACCAAAATTCTCTTTCATGGTATTCCTACTCCGGTTCAAGGGTCGTAAGAACTCACTTGACATAAATTAGAGCCGGTTCAAGGGTCCCTAATTCACATCAAGAGGCGTAGAGATCGAGGAATTAGACTACTAAGCGACCCGCCCACGCAATGGGTGTAAATCACCATGCTTATAACCCCTCAAATACGAAATTGAAGGTTTCTAGCTTAGAAATTAGAGGGGGTCTAACTCCGTCCTAGACATGCTCAAAATACACACCCTAGAGTTGACTAGGCTCCTAGACATGCATTTTAACCCAGCAAAAATAGATATAAGCATCCATCATATGAAAATTGCATCATTACATTAAATTAAACATCTTTTACACAAAATTTGGGTTAGAGACACAACCCTAACCCCCAACAAGAAAATTACTCACAACCCATAATTATGAACATCAAATATACAAAATTCAAAGGGAAAAGAGTATAGAAGTGTAGGAGAAAACAAGATTAATCACAAATAGCTAAAAAGCTAGCATGACTAGTCTTGAATTACAACTCCCACAATTACCCAAGTCTTGAATCTTGTAGAGGTAGATGCCTTTGATGAATCCTTGAAGTTTTGGGTGAGTAATTCATCAATTCCCTAAACTAAAACTAAAACTAAAACAAAATGAAAAATGGAGGAAGAGGAAAGAGAGCGGCCCAAAGGACTGCCTCTGTTTTGGACTTTGGTGCGGCGCTCTGTCTCTAGGGTTCTTCCTCTCTCTCCAAGTGAATCTATATATGGGTAGTCTCCGTCCATTTGTGAGAGCCAGAAAAGATCAAAGTTGGTGGTTAATTAGATGAAGACCACGTGTGCTGATGGCTTTGGTAAGAAAGGGAGATGAATGCCACGTGTCAAAAGACTAATGGCCTGAACATAAACCATAATTCCCAACGTGCTGCATGCATTGTGTGTTTGTTAATTAAGCAATTAAGCTTAATTACTTAATTAAGCCATCCACAATTTTGTTCTTTTCTTGAAATTGATGAATTGCTCTAATTTCATCCAATTTTCTCTCATTTCTGCAACTCCGCTTATTTTCTAAAAAATAAATAAAAATGGATTAATTACATAATAATTAGTTTGGAGATAAGCATATTTTTAGTGTTTTAGATACAATTACATGCATAGAAATGCGTGTAATCATGTGCTCATCTTACAGAGAGTCATCATCTAACATACCACAGAATAGCGAAGGAAGTACAAGAAGACTTGTTGGTGGATGAGGAGTGGTCCAGGAAGGGGATGCAGAACCATATCCAAAAGAAATTCAATCTTGATGTAAGCATTCAAAAAATTGCAAGAGGGAGAGCAAAGGCCAAAAGGATGAATGATGAGCATTACATACAGCAGTACAATATGTTGGCAAGTTACAAGAAGGAGTTGCTGAGGAGCAACCCAGGGTCTACAGTTCAGATCAAGACAGAGATGGTAGGTGAGGTGAGGAGGTTTCATAGGCTCTATATCTGCCTGGCAGCTTGCAAGAAAGGGTGGATTGAGGGTTGTAGACCTTTGATTGGATTAGATGGCTGCCATATTAAAGGTCAACACTCTGGTCAACTACTTAGTGTTGTTGGTGTTGATGGGAATAATGGTATGTTCCCCATTGCTTGGGCAATTACTGAAGTTGAAAACAGAGACACTTGGAGATGGTTTTTTTAGTACTTGGCTTGGGATCTGAAGATGGAAAGGCCTTCATCTTACACATTTATCACAGACAAGCAAAAAGGTTTGGGGATGGCCATAACTGAATTATTTCCTGGGGCAGAACATAGACACTGTGTCCGACACCTATACAACAACTTTAAGGCCAAGCATCCGGGTGAAGGGCTGAAGAAACTAGTGTGGGATGCAGCTAGATCAAGCACCAGGGTTTGGTTCAATAAACACATGGATGAGATGAAAGGGTTGCATGATGAGGCATGGACTTGGTTTCAGGACAAGTCTCCAGAACAATGGAGTATGGCTTATTTTAGGGATGATTCAAGGTGTGACCTTTTGTTGCACAATCTTTGTGAGTCATTCAATACAGCAATCCTCCCAGCTAGGGACAAGCCTATTATAACAATGTTGGAGAAGATAAGGATGGATATGATGGTAAGGATGGCAAACAGAAGAGTGGCAGATCAAAGATGGACTGATATGGTTGGTCCAAGGATTAGGAAGATATTAGAGAAGGTGGCAGAAAGGAGCAGCTGTTATAGAGCTTATCACTCTGGTGAATTTGAGTTCCAAATAACTGGAGGGGGAGATAATGGCAGCAAGCATACAGTGGACCTAAGGCTTCACAGTTGCACATGTAGGAGGTGGCAGATAAGTGGAATACCATGTGTCCATGCCATTTGTGCCATCAGAAGCAAAAAGGCAGACCCTGCTCTTTTTTGTGATGATTACTTGATGCCAAGTACTTATATGGAATCCTATAATCCCATTATTCATCATATTGTTGGTGAGGATGATTGGGACCAAGTGGACTACCTTATAGCACCTCCCCCATATAAGAAGCAAGCCGGCAGACCAAAAATGAAGAGAACCAAGGAGCCCGATGAGAAGAAACAGCTTCTACCAGCCCCAATTGATAAATCAAAGATGACAAGAACCTACACAAAGATGACATGCCAAGTCTGCTTCAAAAAAGGCCATAACAGGTTGGGTTGCCCAATCACAAAGGCCAAAAAAGCAGCAGCTGCACAACAAGGAGTAAGTCACTACAGAATTTGGTTTGTTTTTGGTCTTAAGTGTGCAAAGAGTGTTTCAGAAAGTTAACATTAACTTATTTTTTTTCATTTCAGGGGGAAGGGAGTTCCATTGCACCCCAGCAAACTAAGAAGAGACAAAGGCAGCAGGTTGGTTGATTTTTCCATTGTAATATGCAAGCCTATGTTTGTTACATGATATTTATTTTTGATTTGATCTGATCTGTGCATTTTTGGTTTTTAGTAAAAGTTAAGGGATGGTTAATGCTTTGAGTTTCTGATATGTATGAGTTGGTTTGTTAGGTGGCTTGTTCTAGTTATGTTGTTTATGGTTGAATAAGTGTCTTAATTGGTTATGGTTATGGTTATGTATTGTTGGATATGTAGGCACCAAAAGTTCAAGGTTCAAATGGCAATGGCACCTTGAAGGAACAAATCATCAAGTCTAGGAAGGCTTGGAAGAAGATGAAGACCATGGAGGGAAACCAAGCTGCCAATACAAGGGCTTCTAGTTCACAAACCATCCATGAACCTCCAACTCAAACCAGCCAAAACCCTGCAGCAAGAAAGGCACAGCAGAAAAGCCAACCTGAATCGGAATATGCAGCATTTTGAGGCAAGTTGTGAAGATGCCCCCAAGTTTTTGTTACATGTTTGTAGGCCTATGATGTATTGAACATTGACATTGTTTTGGAATGATTGTAGGCCTTATGAGAAAGGGTTGTTAAATTGCTCTCTTTTATGAAAATTTTGGATTGTTTGTTGAACAAAGTATGTTGGTTTATGGAGCAATGTCTATTATGGTTATTGGCCCTTCTTGTTTTAATTTTCTTTTTTAATTGGATGGAGTTATAAACCCAGATTTGCAGGACTTCATATGGTACTGTTTTGGTTGGTTGACCATATGTGAAACATGTGATGGTCAACTAGGTCAACATATTTTGGAGGGAAGCAATGTAGATTAGTTAAAACTGGAGGGAATAAATCAAGGGGAAAATGGTCAAGAAAGTGTGTTTTCGCGGGAAAAAACATGTGGTCTTATAAAGCAATTGGAGGGCACATAAGTCATTTAGCCCTCTTTTTGGGGGTCACGAGCGTCACACGTGACTCGAACTGACGGATCCGTAACGAAAAGTCCCCGTAGGTACTACGTTGACAACAAATTAGAAGTCCAGGTATCATTTTGACAGTCCTCAGAGTCTCCAGACACTGTCTGTGCATTTTCCCCTATTAGATTTGCACAGCGGAGTGAGTGGCAACAAAACTCTTATTGTGCAATTGTATTAGAACACAACATTCCACCAGGGTTAACCCTAGGCTAGGTGGATTACTCATGGGCGGATGGCCCTCTACTTAATGAGGCTTAAAAAAATTATACTCTATACTAAAACCCAAAGGGAAAATCATTGTTCATTCCGCAAAAGGACAAATGAAATGAATAGTGCACTGATATTTTTACCCTTCTCCTGCCTGCTTTTATGAAATTGTCCCTCTTGCTGTTCAATTCCTGTGCCATCGACTGGTTTCGGCATGGCACTGCGTCTTTGCTCCATAGAAGATAGAGAGTGAGAGTGAGAGAGTGTGTGTGTGTGTTTGTGAGGGGCAGAAAGAGAGACATAGCGAAGGGAGTGAGAGAGAGAGAGAAAGAAAGAAAGTGAGACAAATATAGCGAAGGGAGTAAAAGAAGAAGTTTCAATCTTCTTTCATATTGCAAGATCAACAAGATCGAATAAATTGGTTGAATTTTTTTTTTTTTTTTTGAGAAACAGTCAACTCAATTTTATTAATAATAAGCAGAATAAAAATTACAATGGATAGATGTAGAAACTACATCAAAATATAAAATAACAAAAGAAATACTAGATGCAACAAAGCATCGGAAATAAAACCTAACAAGGGTACGAAGGGATGCAATTAAGCATTTGATGAAGCACCAGACAGAGTCTGGGCAATGTAAAACGGGATCAATAGTATGGTCAACCATACTTCCACGCAAAGATATACGTCGAATAGAGGGTAACCTTCTATCAAGAGAACCGCCGGTAGTGTGACCGACCTTGCCTACTCCACGCAAAATAATGCGCTGAATAGAGAGCAATCTTCTACCTAAGTAACCAAAGAAGCAATGCCATCAATCAGCTAAATTTAGGGCCCAAAAGGAGTCTCCCGGATCCCAAATACGAACCCAACCAGCTTTGGGCTCATTCACCAGCTGCACAGCCCCAAGAAAGAAGGCCCAGCCCAAAGTCCTACTTGAGCAATCCAACAGAGCAGAGGCCCAAGGCCACAAAAATCTACTTTGGGCACCCACACCCTCTCTGGGCACCAGCCGTGCTCTCGGCCCCGACAGCTGCACCACCGCCCGACGCCGGAGGAAGCACAGTCCGATCTCACCACCGTGACTCCAACCGTCTCCACCAGATGTATCGCAGTTCCAGCCCAAAGCCCAAACGCTGCTCCATTCAGATCTTCGCCACCCTGACCTCGGCCCCGACCACTGCTGCACCACCCTTCGTCGGAACCTGACCATCTCTACTCCATCTGATTGACACCAAACGCTGCCCTCCACGCCAATCTGCCTTGTCACCGAGAACAGACTAAATATTGCACAGCCATCACCTTCTAATAGTCGCACGTCCATCATTCGCCGGAAGCAATCCGAACCCATTCTGCCTAGATCTGGGACGCACCAAGCGCCAGCAACACCAGACCCAGCACCGTTTAAATCCAGTTTCAGCCGTCCCCTTCTTGGACGGAGATGACTAACTCTCGGTGGCATTCCGATCCAAGCAATCGGCACAACCTCTTCTCCACCCAGGCAAAAGCCATCACGAAAAGACAAAATCTGAGAATGCAAAGACGTTGCCGGCAAGAATGCGGACCACGCCCGATTAGAGGACACGGTATGAACCGTGTGCAAAGACAACGGCGCCGAGATCGGTACCGGAAGGGTACTCCATCGATGATGGAGAAAGGTACAGAGAGGCCAAGAACGGCGCTCTCCCAACCCTAGCAGAGCGCTAGGTATTTTCATCTTGAATAAATTGGTTGAATTGATTCCTCTACTAATTATATCAAGGTATGGCAATTTTATATAACCCCTTTTTATTTTGGTTGGTTGTTCAGTTCCTATTTCTTTCTCGATCTGTTTGTTCCAACGGTGATTATGGGATAGAGCCAATTGAAATCGGATTTGTTACTGCCTTCCTCAGATCCTAGAATCACCAATACTACTTTTCCAGAATTTGTACTTAGTTATGTAAAAACTTAGTTAAAATTTTTAAACTTTGTTGCGACCTAATTTCAATTCAAGCAGTGTGTTTATAAATTATGAGTTGGAGAATATGCAATTGATGCATAGCACTCATACTCCTTCTCCTTTTTCATCGTCGTTGGTCCTTTTGACATAACATTCTTGGCCACCTCCAGTCCAGTAGGAAAGAAATCTGTAGCCAGGACTAGCTCCGCTATGGAGCTACATGTATACCGCCACGTCGAGACTCTCTTTTGAAAGCCACCGGCTTGTTAAAGAGGGAAATATCACTTCTAAATGCAGCCGTGATCTTATATACGATACCATCAGACGTGCCCTTCGCAGTAAAAACTCTCATCTCCAGTGGGCTCATTTCCTTCAACTAATTCAAGCAATTCAGTCGTTAGGAAAGTTATCTCACTGAACATTGGATTATATACAAAACTTTGTGAACAAAGCATCGCAAAATCGAAAGTCTAGTCCTTTGCTTTGTACCAGAAGAGTGCAGCAAGGAGGAGATACTAAGTAATCAAAAAATGCAAGCATGAAATCCGACCTATTGGATTAAAGCAAGGAAGCAAGAAAAGAGATAAGCGTTAGAAGGAGGTAGGAGGATTCACTCTTGCTATGCCGCACTCTCATACTTTTGAGTAAGGAATTCCCTGCAAGGCAGTTAAAGCTATCAGGTATAGGAGAGACTACCTACTTCAAGTTCAAGGCAGGCTAGGTCAATACACGATTGCCTTCCTTTAATGTGCAATTCCCGTCCTTTAAATAGAGCAACTTCCCGCTCTTCTGTCTATCATCTGTCAACAGGTAACGATCGCACCTCTCCAGTAATTGTCCTGTAGGCGGTAAAATTTCTCATCCATCCACGACGTCCTACGAATACTTTCCTCTAGCTTCTGTTATGATTAGTGAATTTTTATACTTCGAGTAGGGAATCATAAAGTTATTTTCTTTATGACAATTGGAACCGTAATTGCTATTGAAACACAATTCATAGAAGAAAGAACAAATTTCAAATTTTAAAGAATAGTTTTTCAAGATTTAGTAGTATATAGGAATTTCATTGGGCTAATGAGGTTACTTTCATGTCTTGATATTGTTGTTTTTTTGCAGTATAGCAACTTTGGCTGAACATTGTAAAAACTTAGGGTGTGTCCTATAACGTTTTATGAAATTATTTTTGTAATACTGGATTGTAGAATGAAAATGGGGAATTAAACTACAAGTTTTTAAGATGTAAATATATGTTCGGTACAAGTATTTCAAAACTTGAAATATCAAAAACATATCTATCATTTAAAAAAAAAAACATATCTATAGCACTCTGTTTAGTTTTTCCTGAGTAATCATGAAAAATTGACTATTTTGTTTGTATTGATTATGAATCCTTTATTGGTTGTTATGAGAAAATAAACAGAGTATTGTGAAGGAGATTGAACAAGAAGAATCAAATCCCTCAAATTTGTTTATAAAATATATCATATGAAGTTGCAAGCTCTTGAATCTTTAGTTCAAAAAGATAATTCAATCAAATGTCTCAACCTTAGTTGTTAATTCCTCTTGCCCATGAGATAATCCAATTATATTGAAGCATAAAATACCGAAGCTTTCACCCTAAATCATCCGTATAAATTAGATCTGACACGTGAAAGAGGGATTTTCTAAATCCTTCATTATTCTCTACTGCATAATTCTGCAAGTTTCAATTGATTGAAAAAAACGGGGAAGAAGAAAGTTCAAACAACATATAAAGTAGATGAGATCATGAGAAGAGATGATAAGTCTCAATGGAAATTGTGAGAAAGAAAGAGAGAAAGATCAAAAGTGAGGAGAAGAGTTTGGGGATCTATGTGCTTAAAAGTAAAAAAAATTAATCACTTTCTCTAATTGTAGGGCAAGTTGTTTTCAGGAAACAATGAAAACGTCAAAAAGTCATTTCTCATATTTATTCATAGTTCCTGAATTGTTTCCTAAAATTTATTTTCCTTGTTTTTCAAATTTAATGCACCGAACGCAAATTCATAAATTTTTGAATTCATAAAACAAAAAACAGTATCGCAAAATGATACCGAACAGGCCTTTATTGTCTCAGTTCTCAGATTTGTACATAAAGAACTTAGTGCAATGATGTTATTTCCTTTCAATGGATGAACCATCATAATAGAATATGACTAGTTAGAAGTTACCAGTTGAATAAGTACAAATTTGAGAAAGAAAAAAAACCAAGCAATCCCGCAGCATCGCGTGGGGAGGTACTAGTCTATAAATAAAAAGAAGAATTATTCGTCGGCAAAAACCTTCCATAAAAAAATAAAATAAACAAAAAGGGACACACATCTGGCATCGAAGTAGTCGGAAAATGCCTTCCACAAAAGATAAAATAAAATGAACACACTATGTTGAAGAAAGTTTTATGGGCTAGCTAATGCCTCCCATAAGAAAATAGAACATAAAACGGACACACACATTTGTTCATAGGTAATTTTATTGTTAATTTGTTATATACACATTATGAATTTGATTTTCTATTACTAGGTTTTTCATAATTAATCTTGATTCCCAGAAACAAAGTGTTTTTTTAACGGTCTCTCTCTCTCATAGAGAAATTAATCCTAAGGCCCGCGTTTTCCTGTTTCTCTGAGATCTATCTTGTCCAACGGTGCCCTATGTCTGAACTGGCCTCTGGCATCGCCAGATGGGTGTTTGATGCTATTGCTCAGGAAGCTTCGAGGGAGGGGTGTTTTTGCTCGAGGCATTGGCATGGTGGTTTCGGCAACGGGTTTGGTGCTAAGTCTCTGAGGCGCAGTGGTCGTGTTATACATGGTTAGTTTGTAGCGACGCTGGTTCGTGGCAACGCAGTTTTGGAGCGCTAAATCAGTTTTGGAGCGCTGATCGTGATGAAGTGCATTGGAGCGGCGCAAGTTGGGCGGCCTAAATTCGAAGTTGTACATGCGACAATTGGGTGAAGACGATAGAGACTGGGCCTAGGTCATACCAGGCTTACTGGACTCAGAGCTGGACCTAGTACTAGTGTACCACCACAAACTTCTTATATGTCCATTGATGATAGAGAGGGGGTATGTAATGGCATGTTCTGGCTTGAGATTAATGAGATGTCTATGACTTAATTAAAAAAAAAAAATTAATCTTGATTCCCAATTTCCAATGCTATCTCTATTGTAAGTTCATCTAATAAATTCTTTTTTTATATCGGTTAGTCTAATTCTCAAGATCGACCCGCATTCCACAAGATTCACGACAACATGCAATATTATATCTTTTATGGAGCCCAAAATCAAATATAAAAATATAGAAAGACTCTAGTGAGGACTTTCAAATCAATAGTTGAATAAATTTTTCTAATTTTAGTTGAAATATTAATTTTACAACACATGTCATCCAACCGTTAATTTAAAAATCTTCATCAAGTCCTCATTTTAAAGTCCTTATTAGAACCAGAACCACTACGGATAGTTAGGGGGGGGGGGGGGGGGGGGGGGGGGGTAGAAGGGCCTAGTCTGGAACCTCCAGGTCTAGTTTTTGAAACTCCATGAGCTCCTTTTCACTGGTGGCCAGCTGTGGTGGAATTTTCCCCATAGCAATGCATGGGATTAGTCCGGCCTCAAGCTGGACTAATCGATACTCTGCATGGATGTGTGTGTCGCTAACTTACTAACACTGACCCCCCCTCATAAAAAAAAGTCATTAGAGCTCATCATATAAAAATAATCATAAAAAGGATTTGGGAAGCTAAAAAGTTGCTATTGTCATGGCTGAAATTGGATGGAAGGTTTCGCTTCTCACTGTCACTTCTGCACAACAGAGAACTCATCCTACTGAAGAAAACGATCAACCCTGACAAAATACAGAGATGGCGCACTGTACAACCAAAGCATTTCTGTGAATATGTGCAATAATGAAATTGATAACCTGATATTCGAGACCAAGGCATGTTTAGACTACATAGTAGCACTAAAAATCAGAAGCAAAAATTTCGACTTAATTAATTGCCAACTAATATGTAATATCACTTTGTAAAGCACGATATGTCAAGTTACAGACCCGAAAACAAGTAATTGAATCAAACTATAAGCAACTCAAGGGAGCAAGATTAAAATATTATGCCCCCTCCTCTCTGTACCTTAGCAAAACCCAACCTGAAGCTCCTCTCTGACTCTCTCAATCACACTCCAACAAAAACCATACCAGACTAATGGAGGTTACGACGGTGTACAATATATCTTCACGCACCCTAAAGAAAATCCATCCACTACACAATCTCCTCCACCAACCTATTACCATCTTCTGAGAAGTCCTTGTTAAGTAAGCAAGGTGAGAAAAGGGCAATTAGTAGTGGATTTCTTCTTAGACAGGTGAAAAAATCGTCCTTGCTGATTCTCCCATCAAGATCAGTATCAAAAAGATTGAACAGCTCACGGATCTGCAAGTAACAATTGATATTAGTTGTCCACAAAGGCACAACTGAAAGATGTTGTAGGGATATTCATAAAAGGGTATGTCTATCACCTCATTTTCAGTCAAATCCGGGATTGCAGGCCTGATAGTGTCTCCAAACTGATACAATAGTAAAAGCCAGGCAATTGCCAGTGAATTAATTGTAACAAATCTATGGGGGTGGGTAAACAAAAAGAAAGAAAGGTGAGTGCAAGAAGCATACTTGCTGTTCTAAAACGTAGATATTATCCTCAGAAACACATTCAGAAAAAGCTAATGCACAGGCTTGCCGGAATAATCGTTGCTTCAAGACATGCGCTGATCCAAATAAGAACTGAAAGAAAATAAAAATGTTAACACTTACAGCCTGAATCCTACAATAGCATATATCAAACCAAAACAGAATCACAATCAGATGCACAAATAGCTTTATAAATTGTTATATGTGCAACATACGAAATAATACAAAACAAGTATGGCAGTTGGAGTTGCCTGTCACCATAATTACATTCTCTAAAGTTTCTTTAATTTATGGATTTCTAATCTAAACAAATTACTCGAAAGCATTTTCATTCACAAGAAAGAAAAAGCTCTCCAACCCAAAGTCCTCTACTTGTGATTCTCAGAGTTCTATGGGTATCTCATCATAGAAACCTCTTGAAATTCTAAACATTTTCATCTATGCATCTCAGACAATCTCTCTTAAAAATAATAATAATAATAATAATAATAATAATAATAATGTTCAGACAATCTCTCACCTCAACTAGGCACAAATATATAAAACAAAATGATCCTTGATAACACGCTCAAGCACACACACGTGACCAAACACACAGGGATTGAGGAGTTGGAGTACCTGCTTAAATGTGATGGCTCGATTTTTGTCAACATCGATGAATGCAAATATCTGAAAGCCAAAAGATATCCACATTATGAGTGGCAGCAGATGCAAAGGAAAGAAACATTTGACATGCAGCAACTGTTGGTTCTTCGTAAATACTTAAGGTCAGCAAAAGAACATAAAACGAACCATCTGTGATAGATTTAAAGAGGAAAAACTATCATGCGTTTCCTAAAATTAGCAACAAATAGACACCTGCTTTCATGTCCTTAATTGTGTAAAAACTGTGTCAGCTTAGTAGCTTGACAACACAAGCATAAAGCAAGTTTAATAGGCTAAGAAGTAAGTCCAGAAGAAAAAGGAAAAAAGCTGAAAGCAAACAACTGTGCAAGGATACTGCAAAAATGCAACTCGAATAGGTGATTAACAGAATGGTACAAATATCACGAAACCAATTTTATATTTTAAAAAGAATAGAAAGAGCGAAGTTTTGGTGGTGATGCACTGATGCTTTGAATCCTTGGTGCGTCTGCTACAAACTCAAAACATAAATTGACTAAATTCACATACAATTCTTATTTGACTATCTTCTAGGCTACAGTACATAGTAGAAAAGGAAAAAAAAGATATTATGTGACCTGTCTAAACAACTGTTAGCATTTTAAGTTCAAGAAGGTAGAATACCAAGAGAGAAGGGAAATGATTAAGCAAAGGATGTGGTAACTGACCTCTTCAGAAAAGGTACAGGCCTTGAGTCTTAGAACCCTCAAGAAATCATGATAGGTAACATGACCACTGCCAAAATGAGATATAAGTAATAATCTTTCAGTTGTTGTATTACACTATAAATACTACATAAATCATTTTCAGAAGATACATGTATTGCATAGATTCTTTGAATAAGAGATACATCCATGTGTGTGTGTGTGTGTGTGTGTGTTGCACACATTTACAGCACAGAGTTGAGCATTCTGAATGTGATGCCATTTAACTAAAGACAGTATCTAATCCAATTGATATGTCATGCATCAACCAAGCAAAACATATGCTTCAGGACGAACATTCTCCACCCATGACAAACAAAACATATGCTGAAATGCATACAATTGAACAAGGATGAGCGCATAAACTACACATATCATAGTAGTGTACTAAAAATGAAAACTTACAAGATAAAGCAAGCATTTTTTTTTTCTTTTATTGGAAAGCAGGACTCTTATCCCAATATTAACATAAGTGTGTGTGTGTGTGGAAAAACAATTACCACACATATTATAAGAACATAGGAGACAGAAAAGATACTATGATTCAGATGCCGGAGAAGAAATTCATATAACACAATGCAGCATGCATAATACAAATAATAAAAAATGATGAATATCAGTCACTGACAAGATGACACAACTACAACTTTCATTTAATATGAGTTCCAACGGTACCTGGGGTCTGGATTCATAGAAAGAAATCTATCCAAAAGGTCAACAGCTTCCATGCTGCTTATATTGAGTACCTGAAAAAAGAAAGAAAATAATAATAAATAAAGATAGATCACTTAATTTCTATCAGGTCACACATGTATTATGGACAAAAAAAAAAGGTGCATAAGTAATAAAACCATGTAATCTAGACACTCGTGTGAGAAGAAGCAAAATATATCTGGTATCATGCAGAAAAGTGGATGCATCAGACTGTAACTAAAAATTAGGACAACATGTCAATAAGTTGAACCGATGAAGTAAGGGGATAATTTTTGCATTGGCAATTGCCATCCTACACTCTTGCATACTTTTGAAACTATAATGTGTCCAGGCAGAATGTCATTGAGTAAAACTTTAGAACCCTATGGATGAAGTTGTCTAAATGACTAATGCCTTGAGATATGCGCACACACATGTATCACAATCATGACCAAAGAATTAGATACCGATAAAGATTTGAGAGAACTCGGTTATAGTTTCTAAATTTGTAATCTATAGAACTGATAATCTACAGACAACGATGCAAAATTTTAAAGGGCACATAGTTTATAAATCAGTTCTAAGTAATAATATATCAGTAGAGGGCACATATATGCAGGGACTTACAGATTTTACACTCGCCATTTCAACCATGTAAGCTGAGGGCCGCACCTGTGGAATTTATTGTAAAAACATTTAGCGCAACATTAAAGTTTGTTGAGGTAGCGCTAAGATCTCAATTTAACACTAGAAGCGCATACAATGCCAATATTGTTGGGCTTCCGGTTAGGTGATAAGTGCATTGGTTTGGGGGTTAAGGTGGTCTCAGGTTCATGTGCTTGTTTGTCAA
This sequence comes from Rosa rugosa, assembly GCF_958449725.1. NCBI lineage: Eukaryota > Viridiplantae > Streptophyta > Magnoliopsida > Rosales > Rosaceae > Rosa > Rosa rugosa. The sequence continues at coordinate 33,902,466 of NC_084825.1, forward strand.
ACAACAAATACTGCACAAATGTGTAAGTATCAACAAAGATATATACCTGTTTCGATTTTGAATCAGCTGCTTTCATGAGAAGCATCAAGTCTCCAAAAGAATGAGATGTCTGTACAACATTGAGTGCAGCTGCCATAGCATGACTAGTCTGCATATAAAATATGTGCCAACGTCTATCAACAATCTAAAAAAACAAGGGCATACGGCATACCAGAAAGACAGTGATGCAAAACAAAACTTATCCAACAAATTTATAGAAATACTGGCCAAGCCAAATTTACTAAGGGCAGATTCTTACCCTCTGAGCAAAGTGGAAAGCACTTTCTTTCTTGTTATCAAGAGGTGAAACAACAGGAAGGTACTCTACCTGCTCAATTCAGATAAGATAACCTAGATCAATATTCAACGACCAAGTGATATAAAATGTTATAACAAAATGTGATGCAGAAATATAAAGTAAATATAAGATAGCGATTTACCTCCATGAAATTGTGAAATTGCGTGAACATTCGAAACATGAGCCTTGGCAAAGAAATGTGCCCCCTAATAAGCACTCCACATGAAACACTTATAAGATACCAATCCAGACAGCACCGTACGGAATGAGCAGATTAGAAAACTGTCTTACCAGGATTGATCAAAGTGCACATGAGGATAGCGTACAATTACTGGTTGGATTGGGTAACCAGGGATGAATGCACCAAGTTCAAATGAAATGAGATATCTTCCGTTGGTTGTGGTTCCCTCAGGAAATAGGAGCACTCGAGGAAATCTATCGCATGAAGCTTTTCTCTGTATTCAGATCCTTGAAAGCAGAATTCTGTATCAAATAGCTTACAAAATTGATACAAATCACTTAACATATTATTTTCCTAGAGTAACCATATGCTCATACAGTTGCATCCACTATGAAACTAATTAAATGTAGGGATATATACCAAAAAGGTCTAACAAATAACATTTCAGCCACAGTTGGACTTAAAGAGTATGTTTTACAGTTTATAGAACAAATATAAGTATGCATTACATAAATATGGCACTGCAAGCAGAATTCATATAGTTGCAGTATTCAAGTGAAGATAACTAAGAATTAGGACAACTTTACAAGGCAATGCACTAATATAATAACAATTTTATGGTTTAGCTTGCAGGGCATAATATATAATAGATATAGTATTAAAAAAAAATTAGCTAAATAACCTCACCTGCCTACTTCAGAACACTAGTTCTATTGTTGACATACTGCATCCATTCATCATTATAGGTGCCATTTGTTCTCATACATAACAGTACAGTTACAGCAGTTCTATAAGATTCTGATTCTCAAAAGACATTGCACAAAGCCATTTTAAAAATCCAAAGGTTTGGCCCTCGGGCCCATTTTTGGTCCATTACCTATTTACGAGATTTATGGCTTTAGTGTTTCTTCCTCTTATCTGATTTATCAATACTTTTCTTGGCCTTATCTGCCGTTGGTCATATGCGGATATCAACTACACCAAGCATAGAATTACAACGAATATAAATGTTATTTCAACGCAAGCACTCTTAATGGAAGCAAATGCAGGAATTCTGAAGGTACTTCCTAAGAAACTTTACTGTAGATATAAAGCAATACAAGTTTGAAAAAGAAAAAATGATAACAAAACACAGCAACCTGATAATACATGTTTAACCCGATAATAGATGACATGAAGAGAGAGCGGTTAGGAACATATACATCTTAATTGGTTTATCACTTACTAACCAAACAAGGATAGCCAAAAACTTATAGAAACTTCCTACCTTTATTTCAGTAACAGCTTGCCTCCTTGATGATGGTGAAAACCTATTAACATATATCACCTGAGAACACAACCGAAAAAAAAAAATTGAGCAAAACCATGATAATAGAATATATATGTATGTGCAAATAAAGTGATTGTGCAATCTCGTTAACATATGTAACCTTGTGTGCATTAAAGTAAACAACTAAGGTGCAGAGACATTATATTACCTGCATTGCTCTGATGATGGTTCCAACAAAAGGTAGGGAATCATGGGACTCAGATGCGACAATCGTAGGGAATAGTTCATAAAAGTAGAATATAGGTTCTATAAAAGATACATGATTAGATACAACAATTGGGGCGGTTGCTCTTGGAGCAGGTTTTCCTATCCGTCTTATCCAATGGTAACTGAAACAAAGGTAAAAGAGGACAAACAATCCATTAGAAGGAATACAAACACAATTCCACTCGTATCAAGAATGCAGATAGTTTCTAACATAAGAGTGAGCTTCACTGGATATCTGAATTCGTATTTTCCAAGACAACCAATATAGTTTACCAGACACTCCCGCGGCGAAAGAACAAATTGAAAAACTAAAATTAACAGCTCCTTCATACACCTTTTCTCTCTAACCTTCCTTTCAGTTGAATCCATTAATAAGTTCACTTAAAATCCCAGTAATTAACTCTCGAAAACTCAAAAAAGCCATACTCTTGCTCAAATTTTCAGAATCCTATGCCTGTCAAAGTCACTACTTGACTTCAATCCAATTCCACATTCTACTCATTTCCTCTAATTTTGCACCAACCAATCACAGCTTAGCTTAACCGGAAAACAAAAAAAAACAAAAAAAAAACGCAAACAAGAAAACCCTAACTAAACCAAAATAGAGATGAAAAACTGACTGACCCAAAGGCGAAGAGAATACATCTGGTACAGACCCTAGTGATCCACATGATCCTACACCTCCACTTGGGCATAGGGTTCTGCCTATCCTTCCATCCCAACAGAGCCAATTTGGTGGCCACAAACCCAATCAGCAACGAAACCCCAAATATCACAAGCCTCACAATCGCGATGGGGAAGCAAACCCCGATCTTTAACCACTCGTAAACCCCTCCGATTTTCAAAGTATGGTTCTTGAACGGATCCGCCGTCGTCGATACGGCCACCTTAAACCCGCCCGACCCGAGAAACGCAAACGGGTTGCCGTTGCCGTTGCCGTTGCCGTGGTCGTCGTCGTCGTCGTCGTGGACGGTGACGATCAAGTGGGGTTGATCGGACGGCGGAGGAGGAGGAGGAGAGAGGAGCGGCGCGGTGAGGGTGAGGCCGGCCTCGCCCATTGTGGTGGTTACTGTTTGGGTGTAAGGCATTGGAATGATATATATATATATAAGGAGGAGGAGGAGAAGAAAGATTGAAGCTTTTTTAGAGTCTTGACAGACTTTGTAATGGGGGAGATGAATAAAGGTAGGTGACTTTCTCTTCTGGACTTTGTCTGTCTGTAATATGTGGTGGGTTTTGGCTGCGTTTTTCATGGTTTTCTTCCCTTTTCTGTTGTCTAGTTGTTCGAATTCGAGAATTACAGATGTACTTTGAGTTTTTTTTTTTTTTTTTTTTTTTGATGAACTGTTACTTAAAATAGCCGGGGAGTGATTCAGAACAGGAAATGTTTTGAGTGTCCAGATGCGATGAGTTAACATGTTTGGTCGAACATCATAATGCAATATTTCAAAAAGCGTCACTTATGGAGAAAACAACCAGACATTGTGTGAGTCTGTCTCAAGGATTCAAATATTTGCTCACCACAGATATACTTTGATGGTGATACCACCACCACTTAATATAAAGCTGTCATGTGTTGTAAAATATAATTATAGTTAATCATGATGTTTTAAGTATTAATTAATTCTACATGACGTGACAAGTTTTAATAAAGTGGTGATATCACCACAAAATAAAAACATTTGAATCCCGATCTCAATATGATAAATCGATACCTCAATTGACTTGTAAAATTATAGTTAATAATGAAGTGTTTTACCAAAAGAAAAAAAAAAAAAAGTCTTTGTTTATCTCTGAAAAACAAACGATTTTGTTTGTTATACAATGAGGAAAAGAGTTACATGATATGAATTACGTCATACACGAAACTATTAAATTTTTAATAATTTAACTTTACAGGTATTTGAGCGGTATCTAAAATATCTTTGAAACTAGTTTTTGGGTACTATTTTTGATCGAAATATATTGAAATTTTCAAAGTTTTGTTCAAAATTTCTGTTCAAACCGAAATTTCAAACGTTGTATACACTTGAAACCCTCTCGATAACAAGATACTAATGCTATCATCTCAAACTGAAATGAGTAGTATAGAACTCATGAGGTATTTTCTTATTCCTTTTGGCTTTTTGCTGGGACATAGGAAAGCAAGAAGAAGAAGACGTGAGAAGTTCAGATGTATTAGGTGGATGAAGCAGACTCATAAAAAGGCAAATGGTCACTTGTTTTCGTCCGATACAATGGACGGTGTCGATAATGAGCGGGCAATCCCACTGAGATCATAGAAAGGAAACGCTAGGCTTTATTTATTCATGTCTTTTTGAAAGGACACTAGGCTTCATTTGTGAAGAACACTTTGTGCAATGTGGCCCTCTCTGTCGCATCCACTTGTGCATATGTAATATGACACACATACATTTTATATTTTCACTCAATTGACGTCGACAGCATGCATGCTCATCGTGTATTGAACTCAAAAATTTTCACTGGGAAAAAGATAACATGCTCATCTTGAATTGAACTCAAAATTTCTCACTAAAAAAAACACACAGTGTCCGTATAGTCATCGAACAGTGTTATGGTTTCTAATATTGTAAGGCTAGGATGTATCATCAACTAATATCTGTCTGTTATGGTTTCATTTTAGAGTGGCACTTGAGTTTTGACTTTTGAATGTTTAAGGGGGGAGGCTAGGATTAGTTGATATATTGTAATTTACATGAATGTTTATGATAAGGTCGACAGCTTGGCTTGCCACTTTTCTTTTAATTAGTGCACTAAATTAAATCTGTCTGTTTCTGACCAGAAGATGATGTTTGTAGTCTCTGTAATATTATCATCATTTATAATATCAAATTGACTGTCCACATTTTCTTTTTTAGGAATAATTGATTGCTTACTTTTTTTATTTTTTTAGGGTGGTTCTAGTTGGACCTCCAAATTTAATATTTGGACCTTGTTGTAAATATTATTATCTATATGGCTGTCCACGTAAATACTCATTAGTTGTGTACTTTGATGTAAACCCTACCTCTATATAAAAGAGGCTAATGAGACTGAATGAGAACACTTCTTCTTCCTCCCAACTATTCTCTCCCCATCTTCTCTCTACTTTATAACAGACCTCAAATTTTTTTCAATTATTAATAGACTTTGTCAAGTCATATGAAAAGACAAATAAGGACAAACAGAGCAAAATGGAAGAAAAAAAAAAAAAACTCTTCTTACCTCCCCAAATATAACATTCAATAAAATTATTTTTTTTCCGGGATTTTCCTTATATTGTCATGTAGTTTTATAATTTACCTAACATAATTAAGTAAAAATAATAATTTATATACATGGTCCATCATTTAATACAAAAATAAATTCAAAACAATCTGATTTGGAATTTCCTTAAACTTTTTTTTTTTTTTTTTTGATCGGGTTAGTTGTTAGTAACTCACACACCCATGCAGTGGTATCCCAGCGCCAGGACACCTGCACCGACATTGCGGCGAAAGCCTGGCAAAGCCAGACTAATCCACTGCACCGCAGACGCACGAACCCAAAGGGTCCCTCAAATCTGCTGGTCACGGGATGGGGCTGGGATTCGAACGCTAGACCTGGGGGTTCCAAACTAGGCCATTCGACCAACACACCACACCACGTGGTTAATTTCCTTAAACTAAATTCATTAAATATTATGATATAGTTATTACTCGATCTTCCAACCCAAAACTCTTGAAATCTTTCTTTTAGCAAATTCAAAGAGATTTCAGCAACATATCAAGATTGAGAACAACCCTCTGATTAATTTTGGTGGAGGAGAGACCTACTCATAAGAGCAATATCATGTGATATTGATTCATTCTTCTTCTCGTGATTGAAAATAGAGATAAAAAATAGAGTAACTGATTGTTGTATCTCATGTTCAAGGGTGTTTTGGTAAAAATAAGGAGGTCTGCTTAGCTTTTCAAGCATTCTAAAAAGTAAATTAGATGTGTACTAAGTATAAGAGGTCTAAATAACAAATTTAGAGGTCCAACTAGAACCTATTGGGATTGCTCACTTGTTCCCAGATCCCAGCATTCAAAAGAGGAAACAATTTGTCATCACCAAAAGAGGTTAAACTTTCGGACCAAAAAAATAAAGGAGGTTAAACTGAACAGAAAATGTGCAAGTGCTTTCTTTCATATGAGGATAAACTGACAATGCAGCATTTTTCGAACCAAGATATTGAGTCCCCTGTAAACAATCTATACAATTCTGACCGTGGCTCTAATTATATAATTTCAAAGCTTTTCTCTCTTGCTGTATAGACCATAGAGGAAACGCAATATTTTGTACGCTAATTTCCATAAGCTCTGACCTCACTCCAACACAATCTATAGATGCATGATAATATCATTTTCAGGACAATCTGGATTCTGAACCGGCTCAAATTTGCCAGCATTCAGATTTGCAATCTGAAGATGAAAAGCTCATCAATTACATTTTCTCCAACCAACAACCACGTGCTGTCTGTAATTTGGAGCAGGAAGAGACTACTCATCGTCACCAGAGTAGTACTCAGTTTGGCTACTATTGTCATCTGAGCTATCCCACCGCTCTGCACCAGAAACCACATCACTTTCTGGACTATCAAACAGTTCTCGTTCTGGAAGGAAGTAGGCATCCTCTACAGGCTTATAGTCCTTGCCCTTCCAAACCACAATCTGTTCCTTATCAAATGTCACCAGGATACAAGGCACGAGCTCCTGTATCAACACGCAAATATAATTTAAAAAGTTGGATTTAAAGAAGCAATCACACATGCAGACACAGAGGCCAGGTCATGTATAGAATCTGCATAAACAAAGCCAAGATTTTAATGCTACTATTCCTGTCGCAAGACACGTTGCGCACAGAAAGATAGACCTGCTGCCATTGAATAGCCAGTTGGATGTTCAAGTGCAGGCCTCTCATTTTCGAATAAAGCAATGAAAGTGCAAGTGTACATGTGGGAAGCTTAAGCAGAGAGGAAGAAGGCTTGGATAGTTACCCGAAGTTTGCAGCCTATTTTCTTGTAATCACTCTTCTCAAGACCCTGGCAGTCTATCCGCACCAGCTCAGAGGAGAGAAACGCATCTCTAACCATCGGTACCAGATTACCATAGTAACCATTCCTGGCTGCAGTTTCAACTAGATTGTAAGCAAATGACACAGAAACACTATCAAGTCTTAGAGACCATAAACTAGATAAAGTATGTACCAAGTTTTGTTAAAGCAGGGACAACTAATCCTCTCTTCCTCATTTCCTTTGTTTCCTCGATGCTTAGCCCATCAATCGTAGTTTTGATCAGTTTGGGATATTTTGGCTCATGTGGCTTCCACAACATTAATGGAATCACAGGCCTCTTCTTGGGATTATAGTTCCTGCCTCTGAACAATATGATTAGACTACCATGCCTACAGATGATCTTTCCAAAGGTTTTGTCCTGCAACAGACACATGAAACTTGAAATTAATATCTCTTTCAAGTTCCAAGAAATAAAAGTGTATGGTTTAACCATTTCGTCTATAATTCGATTCAAAATGAAAACTGAAAGATTATATGTTGCATGTGTTTATTCATTGTTCTACAGAGACACCTCTTCAGTATTTCAGTATTTTATGTGTCATAATGCATAACATCAGTGTGGTTGTCTCGACTCTTCCTGAAGTACACAATCCCAGTTACGATTCTACAAAGTCTCCTCTTGCAAACTCTGACAACTTCTCTTCCCAACAGAGTTTTAACTTTTCAATTATCAGAAGAGAAATAAAAAATCAACAAGTGAGAAAATTTTAAGGGCATCTATGGTGAAATGGTAGATGGATTTTGTAATATAAACACAAATTGACCTACAAAACCTTGCAACCAGGGTTTATGATGGGATGCAGGTTGAAAGAATTTTGATGCTTCATAAAACTACAAAACTATATGTGAAGCAGGATGGACAAGAATTGATCTACAAGAGGTAGAAGATTATGCATACCAAAGTAAAAGCAAATAAGGGAGCAAAGAGAAATATGAAGAAAGATAGATCCAGCAAAGGTCAGATTTAGAGCCATGATTAGAACATAACATACCTCGAGCTGGGTGCAAACATTTCTCATGTCAACAGTCGGAACACCTTGACATTTTATCCTCACTGCTTCTTCATGTTTCCAATGGTTATGAATATCATTCAGCATATTGTGAGTCAACCCATCCCTCCCTACAAGAAATCAAACCATAGTAACAATAAGATGTCGGCAAAGAAAAATAAGAGGAAGAAGATTGAACTATCAATGCATACACTGCTTGTTCTTGTTTGGTAACTGAGTTACAACACACATACAAACTTCAAACATTGCAAAGTACGAACTTTGCTACCCAAATTTGATCAATAAACAAAAGGAATACAACCCCTCAAAGCAAATGCACTATATAGAATGCAAACACCAAATACTCTCCCCAGCTCAAAAACCTCAACCAACACCAAACAGAAGAAATACCACCTCCAGTTCATACCCAAATTCCTAATCAAAATCAAGACCCGAACTACTACGAATACTATCAAATACTCATCCAGTTCTGCACATCAAACAAAGAAAAAGCTCACACAAGCACAGCAAACAAGCCGATTCAAGATAACCCAATTATCAACTACAACAACAAGAACACCCATATCCTCAATTCCCCAAGCACATTACACTATTAGAAACCTCAAAATCAGCACCATCATACAAAAATAAGACTACCCAGATTATCAAACAAACTCTGCAGCTCATCAAATACGAAAATCCCATTACCCAAATTGATTTGCTTCTTGGTTTTCCCTCTCTGACATTTCTCCACCAAAATTTTCCTCTCAGCCGAACTGAGCGGCTCTCCCTGCACCGCTTCTCTCCTCCTCCTCCTCTCCTCCTCCAACTTCAGGTCCTCCTCCTCCGTTCCCTCCACGGACCTCACCTTCGGGTCCACGGCCGGGGCACAGACCCCGATCCACGGCCGGTCCAACCGCCCCGGCCCAAAAGGCGAGTACTTGGGCTCCCGCAGCCCAATGGGCCGCGCTTCCGGGCTGCTCTCGGTGTAGCTGTACCTGAAATCAAACGGCAAATCGGAATGTATCGGCTCCTGATCCTCGCGATCGAGAGACGACGGCGGACGGTAGCGGGGCTTCTGCTTCTTCTTGAAATTAGGGTTAGGGTTAGGGTTACAGTTGGGGTTGGGGTGGTCTTGGGGGTTCGGGGAAAGGGAGGGTGGGGGTTTGAAGGAGTAGCGGTCGTGGAGGGTGGAGAGGTGGCGCGTGGAAATGAGGGCGAGTGGGTTTGGGTTTTGGCGGGAGAGCTTGGTGAGGAACATGGGGAGGGTTTTAGGCTTCAGCTGGGGTTTTAGACTTAGCGGAGCATAGCATCATAGTACACATTTTAGCTTATTTCTCCCTTCACCGACCTAAGTTTTTAAGCAGATGAAGACACATGGTTAAAGTTAACAAACTTCGATAATTTAATTTCGGTTTCGATAATGTTAATTTCTTATTTTGTTTACGTTCTTGCATGAGAAATTTTGGTGTTTGTCCCTTTTGTTTTTTTTATGAGCCAGGGGTAAAAATTGATTCCATAGCTTATGGAACTTTGGTTGTCATGTCTTTCAACAAGTGAGCAGAATTAAAACTAACTACTTGGTTGTGTATGTTGGAGTTTAGCAACATTCAGTTGCGTAAGAATGGAACGAAGATCTTCCACCAAGAAACCCAAAACAGATAGAGACTCGTGAATACAGCTATTTAGTAGAGACTCGTGATAGTATTTTGGGATGTTATGTAGATGCTTATTATAATCAGGGGTTTAGGCTAAACATTCCCTTTATATTCGACAATTTCATTAATAAAGACTTGAGGGCAGCCGCACCAGCCTTTTATTCAAAAAAAAAAAAAAAGATAGAGTTGACCTCTAAGGTTTGTCTCCCTTTCTTTCTTTTATCTCTTTAATTAATTATGTTGTTTTTATAAGGCTTAAATAAAAATTGAAAAAAGCTACTACGTATTTACAACAGATGTTGCCGATGAAGAGAAAAATAGAAGCATAAAAAACAAATTCATGACTGGTAGCTCCGTTGCTAAAACAAGCTTCTTATTTTGCAATTGCACCATTAGATGTCTAACAATATTACGAACATCTCCCGTCCTACTCTGCGAGGAAGACCCCTCACGGAGGATGGAAACATCCATCACAATGTACGTACCATTACTTTCATCAAAATTCAGTTCATAGATCGAGATATGAAATTTAGGTACCACCTTTTCCGATCATCTTAGTTCCAATTACAGTTGATGACATTAACCCCATGCCAAAGTTCTTACTCCATTTATCATTGATCTATTTGAGCCTACATGTTTCTTCTATCAATGTATACTAATTTAGGTAAGATAATAGACAATACATGCTTGTCGACCTACAAGTTTTGTTAGAACCACAGATTCTTTGCATATCTCTTCCTCAACTCAAGCTTCAGTTACAACAAACAAATCTCCTCCATTAATTGATTTATCTCCGGCTTGATATTGCTACTGTCAAGGATCTGTTATGGCTAGAGTTTAACATCTGTTACAAGGCTAGGATTGAGCAGTTTGATATTGTTGTAATTACAATTGAATTAATGCTTTCTGTAAATATAACCATGTATACCGCTATATATTGTAAAGAGTACAATTGCACAAATCAATGGAAATTAATTTCTTCATGGTATCAGAGCAGGTTATCCCACGTGTGAATGCTTAACAGCCACACGGGCTCCACGTCACTCAATATAAGTTGTCCACGTGTATGGCTTGAAAATTCGCCACATGTGCAGGGGCATGTTAAGATTATAGATCCCACATGGGAAAAATGGGACCTTGCCTATGGGTTTATAAGGATTTTCTTAACAGCCACACGGGCTCCACGTCACCCAATATAAGTTTTCCACGTGTATGGCTTGAAAATTCGCCACACGTACAGGGCGTGTTGAGATTATAGATCCCACATGAGAAAAATGGGATATTGCCTATGGGTTTATAAGGATTTGGGCCACTTCATCCATTGCCAATTGGTTTTGGATGTGAACCCCAGATTCAGAATGCAGTAGGTTGCAAATGGGTATTTCGCATAAAGAGGAAATCAGATAACTATGTTGAACGGTACAAGGCCCGACTTGTTGCCAAAGGCTTCCATCAACAACAAGATATCGATTATGATGAAACATTTAGTCCTGTTATTAAGCTTGTCACTATTCGAACTGTGATTACTATTGTTGTTTCAAGAAGTTGGCCACTCAGGCAATTAGATGTAAAGAATGCCTTCCTTCATGGCATTCTTAAGGAAGATGTCTTCATGATACAAAACCTCACCATGTCTGTAAACTTAACAAAGCACTTTATGGCTTGAAACAAGCACCACGTGCTTGGTTTCATCGTATGAGCACATTTCTATTATCTGCTGGTTTCACTCAGAGTATTGCAGACTCATCCCTCTTTATTTATCGCCATGGGCCACATATTATCTATTTTCTATTATATCTTGATGACATTGTGGTGACTGGGAGTGATGACCGTCTCCTTCAGAGCTTTATATGGTGTCTTGGGAGAGGATTTGACATCAAGGACCTAGGTCCTCTTCATTATTTTCTTGGCTTACAGGTTACTACTCATCAACATGGGCTACACATCAATCAGCTTAAATACGCTCATGATATTCTTTCTAAGCATGATTTTTTATTTAGCAAGCCTGTCAGTACACCCATGTCTGCCAAGACTGCTCTTACTACTACTGATGGACCCCTGCTTGAAAATCCTACAATTTTTTGGGAATTGGTTGGCTCATTGCAGTACCTTACTATCACTCGTCCTGACATTACATTTGTAGTAAACATGGTTTTTCAGTTCATGAGTAAGCCACGTGCCCCACACCTAGTTGCTGCCAAACGCATTCTAAGATATGTTAAGGGTACTATTGGACATGGATTACTGTTTACACCACAACGCCAGCCTGTTACTCTCTCAGCTTATTCTGATCCTGATTGGGCTGGTTGTCCAACCACTAGGCGTTCCACTTCTGGCTATCTCGTGTACCTTGGCTCAGATCTCATATCTTGGTGCTCTAAAAAGCATCCCACCATAGCCTGCTCCAGTGCAGAGTCTGAATACCACTCCCATGCTCATGCTTGTGCTGACACAATGTGGTTAGGCTATCTTCTCTATGAATTTGGTGCTCATATTCAGTTTCCTGTGTTATTGCATTGTGATAATTTGAGCACAGCATACATGGCTTCCAATCCCATCTTTCATGCACATACAAAGCACATTGAACTTGACTATCACTATCTCCGGGAAAAAATTGCCATTGGGAGTCATAGGGTCTGTTTCATTCCTTCAGAAGATCAACCGGCTGATCTGCTCACCAAGCCATTGCATAAGCATCGCCATTCTTTATTGTCAGGCAAACTTGTGCGTCCAGGACCCTCAAGTTTGAGGGGGGATGTTAGAACCACAGATTCTTTGCATATCTCTTCCTTGACTCAAGCTTCAGTTACAACAAACAAATCTCCTCCATTAATTGATTTAGGGTGCGGCTATTACCACCCTACCATTTTCTTAGTTCACCCTTTTAAATTATTAAAAGATTATATTACCCAAGTGCAATAAGTTGATTTTCAAAAATCCAAATATACAAGAAAAAATAAATATATAAGTAATTAATTAAATACAAAGACTACTTAATTTCTCATTGGATAACATTAATTTTTATCTTCTCCACCCAAATTGATGCGGGAAGCGTGAACGCGATAGCAAGTGGCTCCGTCAAGCGTCGAAATCCATATGAGATGAGCTAGAATCCACTAGCAATTACGGGCACAGCCGTAAGAAACATAGAGAGACTTCTCTAATATTTGGTTTTTTTTTTTTTATTGATAACTTGAATGAAAATTACAATCTAAGAAGTGCCTTATATAGGGCACATAGCATAAACCTAATACAACTAGAAAACATAAAGAACAATTTATTGTAGACTAAAACTAAGAAACCTAATTAAACCTGATTAAAAAAAAATCGGAAATAGAATCCTAGGTACTAAAGAATATTACGCTTGGAATCCCAATCAAGATTTTGCTCGAGAATCCCGATATATCCAAAAGAGTAATTTATAATTAATTCCATCATTAAGAAGCCTATTTGAATACCAATTTCCAATATTCAAATTATTTTTCTTAATGTGAAGACGCTTCTTTCTTTTCGAGATTTTTTGTTGAAATTGGCTAAAATCTCGTCCTACATCAGTCTCCTCCACCTGTAAAGAACTCGACCTTGAGTTCCTCTTGTATGCAGCTCGATCATTAGTAGGAATAAAACATGATAAGCCATCAACTTCAATATTCTCAAAATTTAAAGGTATATGACACGCTAAAAGTAGCACGTTTCAATCCCCGGCAACGGCGCTAAAAATTGATACGCTAAAAGCAAGCGCGCAATTTAACCCTGGAAAATGTAGTTGTTAGTATAGAATAAGTAGGTTCTAGCCGGGGATTGAGGGTACACCTGTAATTGCAAAAATAAATAAAGAATTAAAATAATAAAGTAAAAAGTATTATGTACAAAAATAATATAAAGAATAGAAATATATAAAAAAATAATATAAAGAATAGAAATATATACACGTGAACACAAATAAGGGGGTTTTATGATTATAGAATCGGAATTAAAATTAAATGAAATAAAGAAAATGTAAAAACATATTTACAAGGGTGAAACGCAAGGAACAAAGATCAAAACCAATTCCATGTAATCAAATTCGATTCAAACCCTATAATTGATCATCCAAGTCATGAGAAAGAAGTTGATCATGTGAAACATTCGAAGCAAATGATTTCCCATATTTTACTTTCCTTAACTAATTAATACAAATGAAAGAACCTAGATCAATCCTATTAAACATGCAATCAAAGTCTAGAAAGCTAGCTAATCAAAACATGTTCAACGCAAGAAGCATAGAGAAAGGTTATCAACTTAAGTGCACAACCTAGTTATGAATAAGTTCACCTATTTGCAATCCTCTTCAATTGAATTCGACCTTTGTCCAAAGCCTTTACTACTTGTGATTTAGGTTCACAAAACTATTAGGTGAATCGTTTACCAAAATCTAGCACCAATTACATGCAAATCCTATAAGTGTCGACCCAAATAAGATAAACATATAAAAGTTTTCTATCAAGCAAATTCAATCGAACAATTCAAACTCACATAAGCAACTTAGAATCACAATTATGGAATTCAAAATCTTTATTTAAACATAGAAATTAGGCTTAAACTTTGCCCTAAACGTTATTGTTAACTACAATTCATAGTTCTACAAATCCAAACAAAGAAAACCAAAAGAAGTTACAAGGAAAAAGATAGAATTACACCGTGAAGGGAGTGGATGATGAAGAGCTTGAGACGTTGATCTTGAATCTTGAAAGCAAGACTTCACTATCACGGAACAAGGTGAATGATGACGGCTAGGAGGCTTCATGGCTTCTTTTTCTCTTTGCTTGAAAATGCAGAATTTTGCAACTAGAAAATGGAGAGACAAAGAAGATGAAATGGATGAAGGAATGTTTTTAGGAAAATGGAGAGGAAATGGAGAGACAAATGAAGGAATGTTTTTAGGAAGGAATGTTTTTAGGAAAATGGAGAGGAAATGGAGAGACAAAGAAGATGAAATGGATGAAGGAATGTGTTTTTCTTCTTTGTTGTAGCCTCTATCAAAACTATTTGGCCTTAAACAAATGATGATGGGTTAGGTTTGAGCATTTTTTTTTTTTTTTTAAAGGGTTTGGAACCCAGCCAAGCTGGGAGGCTCAGCCCCACGCCCGGTTCCGTTTATTGAAATAAAAAGGAAAACAAAGATGGGGAATAGGGGACTAGACCAAAACCATTCCCTATAACAACAAAGAACAGTAACAGAACAAAGAATACAAGCTGGGACCTCATGAATGAAACCCATAAGAAAACTAGTTTAAGCAAATCTATAGGATGGGCGACCAGAGAAATCACCACCCAGAGCCAAATGCAAGAATTGAGGCATCACATCCCACCAAACAGAATCTCCATGCAAAGCACCAAAATTAGCAAGTTTATCAGCCACTGAATTCCCCTCCCTATATATGTGTGAAAAATGAATATTTAAACATTAATGCAATTTGTTAGGTTTGAATATTTAAACACTAATGGAATTTGTTAGGTTTGAATATTTAAACAATAATGTAATTTGTTAGGTTTGAGTCATTTTCTGCTCATTTTTCCTTCAATTAATTCTCCACCAAGACTTCATATTTTGCCCGTGACTTCTTCATATGAAATGATCCACCATGAGTTTAGATCATGCTGTAAAATTTTCAGAATTTATTTCCATGCCTTTGGGCCGGAATTTCTGCTGGACTCATTACAGGTCCAGTTTTCCAGTTTTGCTTATGCAGAAAATTGGGCTAACTGTTTGAAGGCATTCCACTTCTATTTGGCTCTTGCACTCTTCATAAGAAATGTTTCTTAGGATGTCTAGAATGGATCTGGAAGGTTTCAGCTTATTTGAAGTTCATTTTTTCAGGTGGTCGCTCCTTCTTCCTTGCTTGGGTTGGTTTCTCCTAGCCGGAGTAGGAAAATGTGTAAAGTTGACATTTTTTTAGTGCATTTCCATTTTTCTCCATCATTTTATGGACCTAACACTTATTTCATCATCATCTACTCCAATGTACCTAAAAATAAAAATTGAATTAAAAATTGATTCGTTAAGGAATTAACTAAGCAAAATGTAAGGAATTAACTATTAAAATATCACATTAAAATGCTCCTATCAGTATCACCATGAATCCAATACCATAGACAAGTTTAGAATAAGCATCTTGAGACTTGAACTCCTCCACTTGAAAAGAAATGGGCACTGACTTCTCCTTGGGTTGATCTTGATGAACACAATTAGGCATGCATGACATGGATATCGATGTGATGAATGAATCAGCTTCCTTGTCCTTAATGAGTTTCTCTTCAATCTTCAAAGTGGCTTCTTCATGTTCCTTTTCACACACCTCAGGATGGTCATTCTTGATGTTCTTCCTTCCAGGCTTGATTTTATTTTTGTGCGACTCCCACCTAAATAAATATGTGTTATCTTTGCAATAACCACCTTTGACGCTTTCATGCCATGGTCTTCCAAAAAGCACATTAGTGTCGTCCATGTCAATCACATGACAAGTAATCTCTTCATTATAAAATTTTCCCATAGAGATAGGAACTTTACAAACCTCTGTTACTTGTGCATATTCATCCTCCCCAAATGGAATCCAGTATGGATCACTCAGCTTCACTGTCGGTAATTGAAAATAATCCACAACTTTGTTTGCTACAAAGTTCTTTCGTAGACCACTGTCAATTATTACAGAGCATACCTTGCCTTTGATGATACATGTAGTTCGGAAGTCGTCGTAATCCGGTGTTGTGAATATCCAACGTTCCATGTTTCTTCTTCTTTTTTTATTTTTTATTTTTTATTTTGGATTGATGAGATTGTCCTAGGGCGAATCCCTTGGCATGTTCCTCTTCAACGAAACTTTCTTTGATAGATACTCTACGACCAGCGTCGTTGAGGTTTGTGGTAGTGAACTTCCCCCTTGGATTGTTGTCTGCTAAGGAGCGGGCGAAACCCGCTCTGATACCAAATGATGCGGGAAGCGTGAACACGATAGCAAGAGGCTCCGTCAAGCGTCGAAAGCCATATGAGATGAGCTAGAATCCACTAGAAATTACGGGCACAGCCGTAAGAAATATAGAGAGATTTCTCTAATATTTTTTTTTTATTGATAACTTGAATGAAAATTACAATCTAAGAGGTGCCTTATATATGGCACATAGCATAAACCTAATACAACTAGAAAACATAAAGAACAATTTATTGTAGACTAAAACTAAGAAACTGTTAGGCAAATAGCCACCCTCAAGTATAAGGGGTACAAGTAATAGTATAGGGATTTAAGAAAGGTTGTCGAACCCACTAGGATTGGATTCCTTTCACTAGCTATGGTGTTAACCTAAGGAGAGCTAGAATATACAAATGTACAATCACAAACCTAAATTTACAAGGAAATCTAGGCTCATGGTGAGTATGTGCATTGTGGTGGTAGTGAAATTGTTTGTTGGATAGAGTGGTGAACCAAATTAAAATAAATGCTCAAATATAAACTAAACTAGTAAAATAATGGATGAAGTTAGGGGTTGGATTGTCTACCACTAACCTCCCTTGCAAGTATTGAAGTTCAAATACAAGTGATGTTATTCTAATTTTCCAATTACCCTCTTTGCATCCAGATAAGACTACAAAGGCTTAAACTCCTTTAATGTTATTAATTACAACCGGATAAGTCTAGAATTAACTACCTAAGAACAATTCCTATTACAGGTTAAGTCTCAATTCATTGTTCCTAGATGCATAAAGCTTTGAGTTTAGATAATCATGCAAGCAAACCAATCCTAGATCTAGGTGATTTTAACTCACAACCTTCACATGCACATAGAGGATGCTATCATGCTATCAATGCTCAAGGTTAACTACTCCCAAAACATTTTTTCATGAGATGACAAACACAACACATTCAAATTAGTTAAGTTTGAATAAATGCGTTCACTTCTCTTGAATTAGCATATGAAGATGAAAATCACAAATAATATCAAATATAAATTAAAACAACAATTCATACAAGTTTGGTTAGGGCTTTCAACCCTAGCCCCAACAAAGTAACTACTCACTCATAGTCATACAAATTGGCATCAAATCTATAAAGTAAATCAAGGTAAATTAAAGAGTTAAGGAAAGAATGAACTAGTTGAAGTTTGACAAATCAATGGCTAACTCCTTTGTTTTCCTCCTTCAATGCTCCTTGAATCCTCCTTGATAGTGGAATGGATGGATGATAAGTTTCTTGATGGTGATGATAAATGGAATGGTGATGAATATATGATGCTCCTTTGGCCAATTTTGAGTGGTAGTGATGGAGTAATGGTGGTGGTGATGGTAGTTGTTGGTTTGGATTTTGGGAGGTGGATATGGAAGTTTTATGAAGGAGATGAACAGAGAAAGAAGATATAATGGGGTGGAATGGTTGGTGTTGAGAGTGAGAAGAGAAGGTGTTTATATAGGGAAGAAAAAGAAGAGTGAAATGATGAGTGAAATGATGAGTGAAATAAAAATAATGAAAGTGAAGTATGGAATTGGTTTGTAAAATATGGAAAAGATGGAGTAATGATGAAATGAAAGCAAAGCATGAAGGTGCAGAAATGAAAGCAAAGCATGAAGGTGCAGAAATATGGAAGTGATGATGATATATTAAAGAGGATGGAGTAGAAAAATATATCCGGGAGAATTTTTCGAACAATACCTGAACTAAAGGTCACTGTGAATTAACGTGCCTCACTTTACACTAACTACACTTTGGTACCTGGACTATAAAACCCGACTACATTTAAATACACGCCGTTAATAACACCGTTAGCCTCATGTCATTATTCAATTTTTAAAGGGTACTTTGGTATTTTCACTCTATTCTTCTTCTTCTTCACAATCCTCTGCAACTCCCAATCCTACCTCCAACTCCCTCTTATCCGCAGGGATCCCTTCCCTACACCATCTGCAATAATTCATGGTAATAGAAAAGAAAAAATAAATCACAAGCCATTCTCTCCATGTTCTTGAACCCAGATCAGGCAAAAAGAAGTAAAAAATAAAGAGATTCCAAGCCATTCCTTTATGTTCTTCAAACCCATACCAGGTAAAGTTGCCCAAAAAAAAAAAGTAAAAAAATTTCCAAGCTATTCTTCTTTCTTGAACACAAACCAGATGAAATAGAAAAGAAAGGAAAACAAAACAAGAAGTTCCCAAGGCAGTCTTCTGGGAATTGAAAGATTGGGATGGGGCCGAGAGAAGAACAAGAAGAATAAAACCCCAATCAGCAGAAAGAGGAAGTTCTGGTATGAGCCCCTCTCCTACTAGCACAGCCGCTGGTATATGAAATTTGCAAATCCATTCCATATGGTACAATATAAAGATCTCAATTGAATGGGTATTTAAAATGATACATGATTGAAATTGAATTATAGCGAAAATAACCCACAAAAAACTAGCGGAAATTTTCCAAGACGTTTTGGGAAGGTCATTTCTGTAGCCATTGATATCTTCCTCTTCGTTTGATAAACATCTGCAAATATACATATACAATTGCAACACCACACTTTTAGCATAGCAAATTCATACCCAACATCCACCATGTCAAAAATTAAACAAAGACCAGAATCAACAATCCAACCCAAACCCACTATCAGTCAAAATACCAAACCTGTAAATAAAAATGACAAAAAAAAAAGAAAAAAAAGAAAGAAGAAGAAGCCATAATCACAAAAACAAAGGGGACAAAGCTACGGTAGAAAATGAAAAGAAGGGAAAACGATTCTTACAACTTCAAGGGACTTGAGGTTAAAGGGAGAGTCACCGAAGAAAACACCAACAAACCAAAAACCTTCATTGTCCTCCTGACACCTAAGCACGGCGGCGGACGAGGACTACTCCTCCTCCGTGCTCCAAGCTTAATAGTACGGCGTGAAAGCGAAATGATCTCACCGGAACAAAGAGTGTAGGGATCGACCTTGTAACTAAGGTCTCCTTTGAGCTTCTGGAAGCCCCTCTGCTGTTGCTACTTCACCGGTCCCCAACCCCAAACGCCATCAGAGTTCGTCCACATCTTTGGGCTCACTGAAAAGACAAGTTTACCCTTGTAAATATGCCAGCTGGCTTCCCCGTAACGGAAAAGTTAACGTCATGTATTTAAATGTAGTCGGGTTTTATAGTCCAGGTACCAAAATGTAATTAGTGTAAAGTGAGGAACGTTAATTCACAGTGACCTTTAGTTCATGTACTGTTCGAAAAATTCTCCCAATATATCCAAAGAAAAAGAGAAAATCATCTAGCTTTCTTCATGTGGGTAGAAATATGTTGAGCTGTTTTTTTTAGGTCACTTTCTGCCCCTTTATTCCTTCAATTATTTCTCCACCAAGAATTCATCATGGGCCTCCGATTTCTTCATATCAAATGTTCCTCTATGAGTGTAGATTATCTTGTTAGAATTTCAGAATTTTTGGAATAGTAGTTGGGCCGGAAACGCTACTGGACTCCTTACAGGTCCAGTTTTTCAGTTTTGCTTCTGCAGAAAATTGGACTGATTTTTTGAAGGCCTTCCACTTCTATCTGGCTCTTGAACTCTTCATAAGAAATGTTTCTTAGGATGTCTAGAATAGATTTGGAAAGTTTCAGCTCATTTAGAGTTCATTTGGTCAGGTGTCCGCTTCTTCTTCCTTGTCTAGATCACTTTCTCCTAGCCGGAGTAAGAAAATGTTATAATGTTGACTTTTTAGTGCATTTTCACTCTTCTCAATCATTTCCTAGCATGATAAGGAAAACATAATAAACACAAAGGTTAAGCACAAGTACAAGATTAGGGAAATAATAAAATTGGATTAGTCAACATTAAATTTGGATTTTAGAACAAGTAATTTTCATGTTTTAGGGGACAAATATGTATATGAATTATGATCCAACAGATTCCTGATTAAACCTGATTAAATAAAAATCGGAAATAGAATCCTAGATACTAAAGAATATTACTTTTGGAATCTCAATCAAGATTTTGCTCAAGAATCCCGATATATCCAAAAGAGTAATTTATGATTAATTCCATCATTAAGAAGCCTATTTGAATACCAATTTCTAATATTCGAATTATTTTTTCTTAATGTGAAGACGCTTCTTTCTTTTCGAGATTTTTGTTGAAATTGACTAAAATCTCGTCCTACATCACAAATTTAATTATTACTATTTCTTTGTCTTTTTGTTGCATCCTCATCGTTAATTTGTTGGATTCAAATTTGCTCACTATTTTTATTTTGTGGTGATATCACCACCCTATTAAAACTTACCACGTCATGTAGAATTAATTTAATACTTAAAATTTATTTTTTTAATAAAACATCATGATTAACTATAATTATATTTTATAACACATAGACAGTTTTATATTGAGTGGTGGTATCACCACCAAAATATTGGTGGTGAGCAAATTTGAATCCTAATTTGTTGTGCAATTCATAAAACCATTAGCGTGAACTGCATCAAAATCTTTGCAATATATATCATTTGTGAACACCGAAAGTAAAAATTTAAAACATTAAGAAAAAAAATCAATCTCTTCTTCATTGCTCATAGTTATAAATTTACTAATCTTTTTACATGGATTGAAATAAAGAACATTGAAATTGAAAAAATTTAAAAGATGGGAGTAAATCAGATTATGATTTTATTAAGAAACTTTAATAAATTTTAGGGGCTGTGACCAGTTACCCATTTTTAGCCCAAAAAATGCCCACTTACTCCACCAAGAGTTTTTTAACCCCATTTACCCAATCTTACATCTATTGACATTTTAGCCCCTGTTAATTAAATTAAAACCCATCCATCTCTTATCAGTCTCTCTCTCCTTCCCAAACTCTCTCTCTCTCCCCCCGATCTCCACCTCCACTCTCTCTCTCTCTCTCTCTCTCTCTCTCTCTCTCTCTCTCTCTCTCTCTCTCTCTCTCTCTCTCTCTCTCTCTCTCTCTCTCTCTCTCTCTCTCTCCTCCCCATGATCTCCACCTCCGGTCTGTCTCTCTCTCTCTGATCGCCGCGCCGGAGATGCAGTCCAAATCTGAACACGACGATGAAGCTCCAGTCGGCGATCCAACGTTCTCGTCGCCATTCGATTGATCGGCGATCCAGCCACTCCAACGTCCTCGTCGCAGTTCATCGGCAATGTGTCTACTGCCCCTAACGCTGCCCCTAAACCCTAAACTTAACACGAAGACATTATTTGGGGGCAGTAATGTGTCTACTGCCCCCCACTAAACCATTAAAACTTGCACCAGTTAAGTGAAGGGTTCTGACTTCGTATGAAGACATTATTTGGGGGCAGTAATGTGTCTACTGCCCCCCACTAAACCATTAAAACTTGCACCAGTTAAGTGAAGGGTTCTGACTTCGTATGAAGACATTATTTGGGGGCAGTAATGTGTCTACTGCCCCCCACTAAACCATTAAAACTTGCACCAGTTTCAAGGATTCACAGTGTATTGCACTTTATCACAAACAAATCAACAAGAGATGATTACTGTCTCCTAAGAAAGACATTATTGGGTGGCACTAATGTGTCTACTGCCCCCCAATAGACCATCAAACATTACACCGCTTCCTATGTTTCGCAGATTATACAAGTTATTCACACTCAAAACAACAGATAATGTCTAAAAACCCACATTATGAGGGTCAATATTCTGTCTACTGCCCCCCACTAGACTGACACAAACAACACAATTTTTTTCATTTATCAACTACTGCAATTTAACACTACATTTACTTTGGAATAGCAGTTTTCAATCCGTCAATAAATAAAGCAGTCATCATTGGCCCCCAATACAAAGTCTACTGGGGGGCACTAATGTTACAACTTTTATGGTTATGACTGCACAATAGCAGATAGCCATTTTCAGTCCGTCGTCGATTCCTTCAGAAGGTCAACCCCGGCCTCGCCGAGCTTCTCAGCGACGAGGACCGTCGGCTTGGCGTCGAGCCTGGCAGCGGAGAGCACGACGACGAGTTTCGGCGCGGCGATGGCTAGAGCAGGCGTCGTGGGCGACCTGCCGGAGCAATGGAGGGAGGGAGAGAGAGATCCGACGTCTTCTGGAGAGAGAGAGAGAGAGAGAGAGAGAGAGAGAGAGAGAGAGAGAGAGAGAGAGAGAGAGAGAGAGAGAGAGAGAGAGAGAGAGAGAAATCGGTGAGGGGGGAGGAGAGAGAAATCGGTGAGGGGGAGAGAGAGAGAGAGAGAGAGAAACTGAGAGTAGAGAGATTGAAGGAGAGGGCAAAAAAGTCCCAAAAATTAATAAAAAGAATTAATTGGGTAAAGGGGAAATAATCCCTTAGAGTGTTTTGGGTAAATGGGGTTTAAAAACTCTTAGTCGGGCAAGTGGGCACATTTTAAGCTAAAATTGGGTAAATGAGCATTTTCCCTAAATTTTAGTTTTTTTATGGGTATAAATTAAATGAGAGATTTTTGTTAAAAACATTAACTTTTAAATTGGATATGTCATATAAGGATATTCTTGGAAAGAGAAATGGGTTAGATAAGTAAATTTAATAATTGAAATTAAAATGTAGGGTGCAATGAGCAAGTAGAGTGAACAAAGAAAATGGTAGGGTGGCAATAGCCGCACCCTTGATTTATCTCCAGCTTGATATTGCTACTGTCAAGGATCTGTTATGGCTAGAGTTTAGCATTTGTTACAAGGCTAGGATTGAGCAGTTTGATATTGTTGTAATTACAATTGAATGCTTTCTGTAAATATAACCATGTATACCGCTATATATTGTAAAGAGTGCAATTGCACAAATCAATGGAAATCAATTTCTTCAAGTTTACACTACGTACAATCTTCCCAAGAATGTGGTCAAGCCTCTCTAAGATAAGCTTGATAATTTGGTAAGTTAAACCATCGTTGTTCATTGACTCCAAGAAACTGACCAAGTTATCCTTATTTGTACCAATGAGAACAGCAAGGATCTTTTTTGCTTGAATTGGAATTCAAGTAATTGAAAGGGTATAGCTAGCCTCTTTGTTTCCAAGCCACTGCTCTGAGTTTGAAAGTGATCCCTCCATCATTAGTTAAAAGCTCTACCCTTGGTTATTAGTTCTATTGCAAATCATTCCAGCTGTGATAAAATTGATTTTGCACATCATACTCTAATTAAATTGGTATGTTTCATCAAATACTTGGATCAATTCATGTTGAATGGCACATGCATTTAAGAAATAGTGTTAGACAAGCCAAATCTTGCACTATTCGGTGTTGGCAATTAGATTTCATTTTATTTTACCTTAAGTATTGTTCTTAGTGCTCGAGTTATTCTAACCTTAAGTATAATGGTTTCTGGGTTCGTTTACAATACATTAATGTATTCTTACATTAAGTACGACGGTAGATTGGCTCGACTTGATCTTGAACTAGTATATGACTGTAGAGACCTGGTCCTGTAAGAAGTTAAGCCACAGATTTTGTCATGCATGACATTCTTCAGAATTGTCGAGTCTAAATTGTCATAACCTTATTCACATTTCACAATGTGTAAGAAATACATAGGAAACTGATATTTTCATCAATTAAGTTTCTCCAAAAGAAGCAATCCTGCCTAGCCTACACATGACATTGACTTGGCACAATATATGAGTATAGACAACCAGAATTTATGTTCTCTTACTTTTAAGGTTCCCCAAAACCAAGTTATGTTCAAGCTTCTTCTTAATCTTATTATTTTCTATTCTACTTTGTTCCTTGTGAAACTCAGGTAGGTTGTTATGTATACATATATATAATAACTCATTGGTCTAGATCAAGTATAGAGCTACCCAAAATACACCTTTATTTTCAAGCATGGGGAGCAAGAGACTCAGCTTCCATTCCCTTATTCTTCTTTTCCATATGATCCTAATAGACCTTGTTTGTGTCAAGGGAGATGAGCAACACCAAAAGGTACACAATCCCTAATGTTGAATTTAGTGTTATACTTGTTTGACATGCATTTCTAATCATGGTTATGAAAATTACACAGGAGTTTTACGTTGTATATTTGGGGGATCACCCTGCTGATCATGAAGACTCTGCAGCCCAAACACATATGAATGTCCTCTCATCTGTAACAGGAAGGTTAATGATCAACAATTTCTCTTTTCCTTACTAGAAAAAGGCACTAGATTTACAAATTTTATAAAGTTGAAGAATATATTGATGCCTTTTGCAGCTATTCTGGTGCTACAGAGTCCATGGTTTATAGCTATACCAAGAGCTTCAATGCATTTGCTGCTAAGCTTTCCAGTGACGAAGCCGAAAAGCTATCAAGTAAAGTACTATCTGTCAGTTTGATACACATACACCACGTCGCGTTTTAGTTGCTAAGGTACATGACGGACTGTCTGGCAAGAGAACACTTCTGTGATTAACTTGAGCCTTGTGTTTGTGAATGTACAGGAATGGATCAAGTTCTCTCTGTGACTCCAAATAGGTATCACAAGCTGCACACAACAAGGTCATGGAACTTCATTGGGTTACCATTAAAAGCTAAAAGAGATTTAAAAAGTGAAAGTGACATTATAGTTGGTCTCTTTGATACAGGTAACTGAAAAACTGACATCTAATTCCTGCTTGGTTAATTACCATTTTTTTTAATTTACTTCAGTTTTTAGATAATAGAACTTATGTATGCTTCTATGTTGGTATAAAATCTTGTATCAGGAATTACTCCAGAGTCCCAAAGCTTTAAGGATGAAGGCTTTAGTCCTCCACCAGCAAAATGGAAAGGAACTTGTGGCCAGTTTGCTAATTTCTCAGGATGCAACAAGTAAACTTTCAAAAACACTTCTATCACTTAGAGAGAGATTAGTTCCTAATTTACTTTAATTTTGGTAAAAATTCCAAATTGCTGTACACCAAAACATGCTTTCCTACATAATTGTCAATTTAATGTGCTTTTCTTTTACAGCACAAGAAAATGGAAAATGAAAGCATTTGTTATCAATATTATTAGCACTTTGGTCTTTCTCTTGAATATTACTTTCAACAAATAAAAGCACCCTGAATTTGTTTCAAATTTTTTTTTAGTTTTTGATGTGAAACATGCCCTCAACAATCATCAATATCAATATTGACATCTACATATTCCTTTTCCTTTTAAAATGTTGTTATATGACTTATATCTCTTACGTGTATCTTTGTTATTATTATCAGTGAAAGGAACTCGAACTTAATACCTCATCCACTATTGGGAAGGGCAATGCTGCTATACTAATAGTTAGATGATAACTAATGCTTTACTGCTATGTTATCTGTAGCAAAATCATAGGAGCTAGATACTTCAAGCTTGATGGCACTCCAGACCCAGCTGACATCTTATCTCCAGTGGATGTGGATGGACATGGGACTCACACATCATCGACCTTAGCTGGCAACCTAGTGCCGAATGCCAACCTCTCTGGCCTTGCTAAGGGCACTGCACGAGGGGCAGTGCCATCAGCTAGGGTGTCCATGTACAAAGTATGTTGGGCTAGTTTCGGCTGCTCTGACATGGACATTCTTGCTGCGTATGAAGCTGCCATACACGATGGCGTGGATGTCATATCGATTTCCATTGGTGGAGGGGGAGCCTCTTATACTTTGGATAGTATAGCAGTTGGTGCATTTCATGCCATGAAGAATGGTATTATTACAGTGGCCTCAGCTGGAAATGATGGGCCAAGTTTGGGGAGTATTGTCAACCATGCACCATGGTTGGTAACTGTGGCAGCTAGTGGCATTGATAGGCAGTTCATTAGCAAAGTTCATTTGGGCAATGGGAAGAATTTTGAAGTAAGTACTTTTGCTTAAATGATTTACAAATATCCATTAATTCATTATGTTGTTCTCAACTAATAGTCAGTTCTTTTTCTTCTTCAAGTTCTACCAAGTACTGAGAGATTAAAGTATATATATGTACTAACATGTTGAACTAAAAGTACTAATTGTTTTACTAAAAGTGTTAATGGATTGAACTAAAAGTACTAATTGTTTTACTAAAAGTAGGCAATGTGTTGAACTATAAATTTAGCGAAATTTGAATCGGACAAACAAATATACACCCTTCCTATTGTGCAGAAGTTATGCATGTTTGTCCAGCAGTTTCAGAGTTTGGTTGCTAAAAACCCTTATTTATTTTTCAAGATTTCCAAAACTAGTCCTTTGTATTTCATATAACCCTCTCAAGAAGTGCTTGAACCCTTTCCAGTACTGCTTGAATCCTCCTTATGTAAGACCTCCAAATTTGGTTAAAATATTATTAAAGGGTTAAGAAAGAAGGCGATAAAATTCTTTAGAAGGGTACACATGTTGCCTATTTTTCAATATTTCCATTGATTTTACTTGGTTGTGTTTATACTATGTAGTGAAGTTTAATTCCATGTTTATGGTATATGCAGGGGATTGGAGTGAGCACATTTAATCCAAATAAGACGTTGTACCCTCTTGTTAGTGGGGCTGATGTAGCACAAAGCTCGGAAAGCAAAGAAAATGCAAGGTATGATCACTTTGTTCCTCAGCTATCAAGAATAATAACAAGTCAAACTAATCTCACAAAACAAAGATAATTAGAGTTTCCGACTGTTGTGCATATCAGGTTCTGTGTTGAGGACTCATTAGACCCTAAAAAAGTAGAGGGAAAGATTGTTTTCTGCCAATTTAGATCTTGGGGTACAGATTCTGTCATTAAAGGAAATGGAGGAGTTGGTACCATTGTTGAAAATGATCAATTTCTCGATGCTGCTCAAATATTCATGGCACCGGGAACCATGGTTAACTCTACAATTGGCGAAAGCATTGATGCCTATATACATTCAGAAAGGTAGCTAGGAAATGATGAATAATAACTTGTGACTCAGTTTATCAAATGTTTGATATGTTCATAAAGTAAAGAAGTGCCTTTTTTTTTTCTTCATGTAGATCACCATCAGCAGTTATATTCAAGTCACAAGAAGCACAAAAACGTGCTCCATATGTTGCTTCATTTTCATCCAGGGGTCCAAATCCAGGATCAGAACACATTCTCAAGGTTAGTCATGATTATTTTTTCTAACCTTATCATCTCATTAGAAAGTTCAGCTCAAAACTGAAGCTGTTTTGATGCAGCCTGATATTGCAGCACCTGGGATTGACATTTTGGCATCTTACACTCCATTGAAGTCACTTACTGGGTTGGATGGCGACACACAATACTCAGAATTCACACTCATGTCTGGAACTTCAATGGCATGCCCACATGTTGCTGGTGTAGCAGCATATGTTAAGTCATTTCACCCGAATTGGTCTCAAGCTGCAATAAGATCTGCCATCATGACCACAGGTATGAAATATATATGCATTTTACAATTCTTCTCGGGTATCCTGGAGACATGCTGTTGCTTTCAACACTGCCAAAATCACTTTTATAACTAGAAGTGTTTGTTACAATGTCTACGGCGGTAATGGAGAAATATTGTTTGATGAGGATTACAAAAGAAGTCTAAATGCTTCCAAAAGAAGCACCTTGATGGTGGTTCAAGTTGAAAATTTAGAAAGAATTTGGGTTTCTATTATGTGCTTCTAACAAAAGTGCTGCACGCAGAAGCACTTCTCAAACAATACTGAGGACTTGGGGTGCTTCTGTACAGTGTAACACTTTATCAGTGTTTTGTTAGTATCACTTTTATTAGAAGCAAAGCTTATTAAACACTGGAGTGTTTCTTATATATTCATCTTGGAAGCACTCCATAACGAAGCACCTAACATGCTCCAGTAAATGCTTCCAAGTGCTCCTGCAACTCTAAAAGCACATTTACCTATCTATATAAAAATGTTACGAAAAAAAACGCTTTTTGTTAAATCTTGAAGCATCTTTTAGCACTTCGAATCCTTACTCATAGTGCTCTAGTATAATGCTTAAATTCATCCTGGCTTACAATCTCATTAGAATCATTAACTCTTTATCAGCAACACCGATGAGCCATAGAGTGAACACAGAAGCAGAATTCGCCTATGGTGCTGGTCAAGTGAACCCGAGAAAAGCTGTGAATCCAGGCTTAATCTATGACATGGATGAAATGTCATACATTCAGTTCCTATGCCATGAAGGCTATAGTGGCTCCTCATTAGCCCCTTTAGTTGGCTCAAAGTCCATAAACTGCTCCTCGTTGATTCCTGGACTCGGCTACGATGCTCTCAACTATCCCACCATCCAGCTCAGCTTGAAAAGCAGCAAGCAACCGACAGTAGCTGTTTTCAGAAGAATTGTCACTAATGTTGGTCCTGCTAGTTCCACATACAATGCCACCATCAGAGCACCAAAGGGAGTGGAAATCACTGTCAAACCCATGAGTCTGACTTTCTCTCATGCTTTGCAAAAGAGGAGCTTCCAAGTTGTGGTGAAGGCGAATCCGATGGACAGTATGCAAATGGTGTCTGGCTCGCTCGGATGGAAAAGCTCTAGGTACACTGTGAGGAGTCCCATTGTGGTTTACAGTCCAGGAAATTAAGTAGCTTCTCATCATAAAGTTAAGTTCATTTGTGGAATTTAAGAGGATGTACTAGGTTACTCATGCTCTTAAATTGTAACTAGTCCAATCTTTAGGTTTAGTTGTTTCCATGTAAACTTTGTGCTTGTTTCAAAGTAAAATAAGGGATTATATGTTGGCAAGCTAGTGCTATGGTCCGTAGTATATATTAATTCTTCATAAGAACTAATAATAACTTCACCTTAAAGCAACCATCAGATTAAGCTCTCCCTTGAGCTTGATCTCATTAGTATTGATCTGTTTTTGAAAGTATTCAGTGACTATTTCTCTTCAATTAGTGCTATATGATATAACGAACCACATCGGGGGTCACATTTTGCGGAGGTGGGACCCACCCATACACGTAGCTAGTTCTCGCCTCCATGAGATGTGGTGATCAGTATATGTGACCTAATTAGTGGTACATATTCTCTTTTGATGTGTTCCTATATTTGCAACTGGCATGAGTTTCCATCTTACCCAAAGGACGATTTTCGCATGAGATATGTAATCAGTAAATGTGATACATACATGTGTGTAAGTGCATTCGATTGCTCTGATTTCAATGATTCAATCCCACTAGCACTGGCTTCTTGCTGGCTGTGATATTTGCCATACCTTGAATTGGACTCCAAGGAAGACTCTGGTGATGAGGGTCCATGTGCTCACTACCAAAAAGTACTAGCAATTGCTCATTTCATGTTGTCTACACTCTATTGATCAATCTTCCCAAAGGTGGGTTTCAAATCATTTTGCTAGCATGTGTATTATTTTCTTTGAGAAGAAAACTACAAAATGGGCATGGAACGCTATGATTGAAACTTGAGAATGCAAAGCTCCCTTTCTCACCCACCAACAAGCGTCTCTTAAACAAGCGTCTCTTTGCTTTAGGGGACCATAATCTTGTTGCAACTTCCTAGCTGTACATACTCCCGGCCTGCATTTTAATTAGGGTCATTGTTTCTATTTTTGGGTGCCTACTCTACTGTATGTAGCTTCTTCCAAAAGCAATTGGTTCAGAACCTTTCTAGTTTTGATCCAACTGAAGGCGTGCACTTTCGAGAGTCACGCTTATATAAGCAAAAAACAAGATCAAACTGTCAACTTCAAGTCATCGTAGGTTGCTTCATTTCCTATATAATATATTCTTTTTTTCTTGCCTATATAAACAAGGTCTTTAAGTTGGTAATTTTCATCCCAAATATACCATTTCATTCTTTGTTGTAAAGGTATACATCTAAACAAATCTTTGATTCTGTCTCTATTGACAGTTTTAAATTTGGCTGTTGTTATTTTCTTCATCTTCCTTATCATTTCTTGTTTGATTATTTATTTCACAGGTAACATGATGGTTAGAGCATTCCTGTTGTTCTTGGCTTTCATGGCTACAACTAGAACAGCTCTGATGGAAACACAGACGTACATTGTTCACATGGACAAGGCGAAAATCCCTGCCTCGGATCTCAAAGATCAACACTACTACTACAAAGCAGTGATGGATTCCATTACCGAACTCTCATCTCAAGAAGAAGAGGAAGAAGAAGGTGGCAAAGCATCAGCTCCTCAGCTTCTTTACATCTACAACACTGCTATTTCGGGTTTTGCAGCAAAGCTCTCAAGCAATCAACTCAAATCCTTGAGCCAAATCCATGGTTTCCTGTATGCCACACCCGATGAGCTTCTAACTCTCCACACCACACACACTCCTCAGTTTCTTGGCTTACAAAAAGGGAAAGGACTTTGGAGTGCTCCCAACTTGGCCTCGGATGTGATCATTGGAGTTGTTGACACCGGAGTCTGGCCAGAACATGTTAGCTTCAAGGACAAAGGAATGTCCCCTGTACCCTCTCACTGGAACGGCACTTGTGAACAAGGCACAAGGTTCTCACACTCAAATTGTAACAAAAAGCTTATTGGTGCAAGAGCCTTTTTCCAAGGGTATGAGGCCATTGTCGGAAGAGTCAATGAAACAGTGGATTATAGATCCCCTCGTGACTCCGAAGGACATGGAACTCACACTGCTTCAACTGCAGGCGGTAATGTTGTCAAACAAGCAAGCCTATTTGGCTTAGCAAAGGGATCGGCCAGTGGAATGAGTCATTCTTCAAGAATTGCAGCCTATAAGGCCTGTTGGCCATCGGGGTGTGCTAACTCTGATGTAACGGCTGCTATTGACAGTGCTGTTTCTGATGGGGTAGACATTTTGTCACTCTCATTGGGAGGTCTTCCGAAATCTTATTTTCGTGACAATATTGCTATAGCTTCATTTGGTGCAGTCCAACACGGAGTTTCCGTGTCATCTTCAGCTGGAAATTCAGGTCCCTTTCGCTCAAGTGTTAGCAATACCGCACCTTGGATCATGACTGTTGCTGCTAGCTACACTGACCGAAGCTTCCCAGTGATTGTGAAGCTTGGGAATGGACAAACTTATGAAGGGTCATCACTATATTCAGGTAAGAAAACTAAGCAGTTGCCACTTGTGTATAACAGAACAGCAGGTGGCCAAGGAGCTGAGCATTGTGTCGATGGCTCGCTTGACACAAAGCTGGTGAAGGGAAAGATTGTAGCATGTGAGCGCGGAACACACAGCCGGACTGAAATTGGAGAGGAAGTGAAGAAAGCAGGAGGAGCCGGAATGCTTCTACTCAATAATGAAGCTCAAGGAGAGGAACTACTTGCTGATGCTCACATTTTGCCAGCCACTTCTCTTGGAGCTTCGGCTTCTAAAGCCGTGAGAAAATACGCAGGTGCAGCAAAGAAACCTACAGCTTTGCTTCTGTTCCAAGGCACGGTCTTTGGTAAAACTGCTCCGGTGATGGCAGCATTTTCATCTAGGGGGCCAAGCTCAGTTGGACCGGACGTGATCAAGCCCGATGTGACTGCTCCCGGTGTCAACATTTTGGCTGCTTGGCCAGCCGAGACTAGCCCAACCAGGCTTAAAAGTGACAAGAGAAAGGTGTTGTTTAACATGGTCTCAGGCACTTCAATGTCTTGCCCTCATGTTAGTGGCTTAGCTGCTCTTATCAAATCAGTGCACAAAGATTGGTCACCTGCAGCAATCAAATCTGCACTTATGACTACAGCTTATACACTGAACAACAAAGGCTCTCCGATTTCTGATTTTGGCTCAAAAAATCAATCAGCTAACCCTTTTGCATTTGGTTCGGGGCATGTCGACCCAGAAAGTGCTGCCGATCCAGGACTAATTTATGATATCACCAGCAAAGATTACTTGCTCTATTTATGTAGCTTGAATTACACATCTTCCCAAATAGCTCTTTTCTCCAGTGGGATTAGCAACTTCACCTGTCCTAGCAACAGTGCAGTTCTTCTTCAGCCCGGCGACTTGAACTACCCTTCATTCTCAGTGGTTTTCAAAAAAGGTGGAATGAAAATGAGTGTGACATACAAGAGGACAGTGACAAATGTTGGTGCCATTAACCCTAGTACTTATGCAGTGCAAGTGGAAGCACCCATTGGAGTATCAGTTACTGTTGAACCTAGGAAGTTGGTTTTTAAGAAGATGGGTGAGAAATTGAGCTACAAGGTGAGTTTTGTTGGAGTGAGTACTAAAACCAATTCCTCATTTGGATCCTTAGTTTGGGTGAGTGAGAAATATAGGGTTAGAAGTCCCATTGCAGTGATTTGGGTGTAAGTGTTCTAGGGTTAAACAGAAGCAATAATGCAACCTCTAGTTTAGGTCGACTATGGGTGGAGAAAAGAGAAGCGACTTATCGCAGAACTCATTAACAGGATTTGAAAGCTTTTAGAAACATTGGATAAAAAACACTACTAGTGTATGTGATTGATGAACCAAAAATGCATCTAGAGGGAATTTTCAGATCTACTTGATTGTTGCAATGCTGCACCAGCACAGTTTTAGTGTTTTACCAGAAGGCCATTAGGTTCATGCAAGTTTTACTTTTACTGTTTTACACCAAGTATTTGGGTTACTTTTAGGTTCTGATTAAAGCTCATTTTCTGAGAAATATAAAAATCTGCAATGTTCTATTGTTTGCCATAGAATTATTTGATCCTGCTGCTATGGCAATTGATAATTTGATGGACTCTGGGCCAAAGTGAGAATTTCATATTTGAATTTTATATATCAGTGCTACTCATGTAGACCTAATTAATTGAACTTAGCTGACAAACTCATTTCTCTTTCCATCATGTATATTTACATCTTGCTTGTTTCAACTTTCAAGAAAAGATAAAACCTATAATGCACCTACATGAATACTTATATATATATGACATAATAACATGGAAAATTTCATAATATAATAACATGGACTAATTACATCACATCACTACTTGATGATCTTTACATGTGTCTTAACATAATGACATGAATTAAAATTAAAGTCACTCATCTTAATTACTTCAATGATTTAATTTTTTGTTTTTTTTTTTTTTTTTTTGTAATTATTGATGATGCAAGGAAAGGCATAAGAAAAGAGAGAAACAATAAAAACCTGATTGACTAACCATTCAGATGCTAGAAACCACTTGGATGTGTAACATGGATCGAACACGGCCGTGGTAACCTAACTCAAAATGTGAAACAGTGATCACTCAAATGAGCTTTCCTGCCACTAAAAACTCTCAAATTTAGTGACCGACCTACAAAACCGATGTCAGAAACCACTTTGATGCGTAACATTTGAACCAAACAACATCACAATACCAGGTCGCTAACCCTAAATGAGGTACTGTCACCATGTTACCGTAAAACACCCGTCTCATTTCTATGTATATATCATATAAATTGCTATTTTCATTGGATCTATTTTCTTAGTTGGGTCGGCCCAATTATTAAAGGCGCGGAGCTGAAGCCCTAAACGGGTGGGTTTAACCAGACCGGGTTCCTAAACCGACCTAGTCTAAACGAATCGGGCCGCCCATACACGGCTACTTAGGATTTGTGGAGGTTCAAAAACAAATAAAGAAAATCCACTTTCAAAAAAATTCTCCCTTTTTTCTCTTTCGAAGCTTGTGGAAAGTAAAAACCCTCTCCGCTACCGCTACCGCAATTCCGTCGCCGTCGCCGTCGCCCGCCGCACCGGAGATTCTGCTCCGCCTCCATTCAGGTACCCTATCGCCTCTCAACCGCCTCTGTTTTCGTTTTCTGTTTCTCCAGTTTCGTACGTGTATATGCTAGGTTTTATTTTTCAGTGATTTTGAATCGTTTACGTGTTTACTAGTTTTCGCTCCCATAACGTCGAATTGGATTACGGATTACACAGTGTGATTTTGTGAGTTGCATTATTGTATCTGGCCGGGTTTGATAATCTGTAGTGCATTTTTGGGATGTAGCAATTTCTGGCTGTTTTGCTTTTGAGCCATGTTTAGTTAGTTTTCGCGATGATTTATCTAATTTTAGGAATGAAAATTATGGATTCGGATTCCGCAGTTGGATGAAGGATTGATGAAAGCGTTGTTGTTCATCAATGCTTTATCTGAATAATGAAATGTATTGGAATTAGAGTTAGAGATGCTGATTGAAAGACCTGTCTTAGATCTCCAATTTAGTCGTATGCCTTTTCGAGCTTGATTTTCAAATCGAGGTTTTGGTTTTGTTGCATTTTGGTCCTGTTCTGGAGTGTCTCCAACCTCCTGGTGGAAGGTTGGGTTGTAAGAGAACCAGTATGGATGTGTCATCTGTAGAGGCAAATTTGCTGGACTAAACAAATATGAGGCATTTTTTTTTTATATTTCTTTGGGAAAAGAACATTAGTGGTCTGTACAGTTACTGTGTAGGACTCCTTCTCTTGTGACTTCTTTTGGTTTTGTGATAGATGTTGAAGTTTGGAGTTTCGATTGTTGAGTGACATGGTTTTCCATATCTTTGTCTCTCTGCTTTCGTTTTTTATTTTTGTTCATCTACTTTTTGCTTTTTCGCTGACGTGATTGTCTTAGTGTATCATCTCTCTCTATTTAACACCAAATAAAGAAAACGATAGATGATGGAATGGGGTTGAAGAATTTGGCTTTGATGGTCCGTTGTGACTAATACCTTTTTTCTTTGGCAGTGTTTGAATAACCAATCTCCAAAGATGGCTGCAGCTGATGATGGTTTGAAGAAGCTCGAGTACCTTTCCTTGGTTTCCAAGGTCTGTTCAGAGCTGGAAACTCATCTAGGGTTTGGGGACAAAGTTCTAGCCGAGTTCATAACTGAGATGGGACGAAACTGTGAGAGTGTGGATGAATTCGATGCCAAATTGAAGGAACACGGTGCTGAGATGCCTGATTACTTTGTCCGTACACTCCTCACTATCATTCACGCAATTCTTCCTCCTAAGGCAAAGTCCGAGAACGACTCAAAGAAAGAGAGCACTGCTGAAGGTAGTAAAAGCAAGTTCAAGGCTTTGTCTATTGCTGATAACAGGGATAGGGTAAAGGATATCCAGAGAGAAATTGAGTTGGAGGCCAAGGAAAAGCGAAATGACAGAGAAGAATGGGGAGATGGGCGTGAAGAAGATAGGCCCAGAGGTAGAGATGGAGGTAGAGGTAGGGGTAGGGAAAGAGATACAAATAGAGACAGGGACAGAGACAGGGACAGGGACAGGGACAGGGACAGGGACAGGGACAGGGACAGGGACAGGGACAGGGACAGGGACAGGGACAGGGACAGGGATAGGGATAGGGATAGGAGAGAGAGGGGAAGGGATAGGTATGATAGAGATGAAAGGCGGAGAGATAATCATTATCATGATTATGATCAGGGAAGGCATACAGATCGATCCAATAAGCACAGGAGGGATGAGTATGAAAAGGATGGAGATGTTAGAGAAGATGATGATGATAGGAGAGGAAGTAGGGATCAGCGGAATGGATTGCACCATTCTGATGAGCCTGAATTGTATAAGGTTTATAAGGGTAGGGTCTCAAAAGTGATGGACACAGGTTGCTTTGTTCAGTTCAGCGATTTTAGAGGGAAGGAGGGTTTGGTTCACGTTTCGCAGATTGCTACTCGGCGAATTGGTAATGCTAAAGATGTGGTGAAGAGAGATCAAGAGGTCTATGTTAAGGTGATTTCAATTTCTGGTCAAAAGTTGAGCCTGTCAATGAGGGATGTTGATCAGCATACTGGGAAGGATTTGCTACCTTTGAAGAAGAACTCAGAGGATGATTCTCTTAGGACAAACCCGTCGATATCAAAGGATGATGGGCCTGTGACAAGGACGGGTCTCTCTGGGATTAGGATTGTGGAAGAGGATGTTGCTGCCCCATCTCGCCGGCCATTGAAGAGAATGAGCTCACCGGAGAAGTGGGAAGCCAAACAGTTGATTGCCTCGGGTGTTTTGGGTGTCAAAGAGTATCCAATGTATGATGAAGAAACAGATGGGATGCTTTATGAAGAAGAGGGAGCTGAGGAAGAACTTGAGATTGAGCTTAATGAGGATGAGCCAGCCTTCTTGCAAGGGCAAACCAGGTATTCCGCAGATATGTCACCTGTGAAAATATTTAAGAATCCAGAAGGGTCATTGAGTCGTGCAGCTGCACTTCAATCTGCACTCATTAAGGAGCGTAGAGAAGTGCGTGAGCAGCAGCAAAGAACCATGTTGGATTCAATCCCAAAGGATCTGAATCGTCCTTGGGAAGATCCAATGCCAGAGACTGGTGAGAGGCATCTTGCACAGGAACTTAGAGGTGTTGGTTTGTCGGCCTATGACATGCCTGAGTGGAAGAAGGATGCTTTTGGGAAGACCGTCACTTTTGGGCAGAGGTCAAAGCTTTCAATTCAGGAACAGAGGCAGAGCTTGCCTATCTATAAGCTGAAGAAAGAATTGGTTCAGGCAGTGCATGAAAATCAAGTTCTTGTTGTCATTGGTGAGACTGGTTCAGGCAAGACAACCCAGGTAACGCAGTATCTTGCAGAAGCTGGGTACACGACAATGGGTAAGATTGGGTGTACACAGCCACGTAGGGTGGCTGCGATGTCTGTAGCCAAGAGGGTTGCTGAAGAGTTTGGCTGTCGTCTGGGGGAGGAAGTTGGATATGCTATTCGTTTTGAGGATTGCACTGGACCTGATACTGTAATCAAGTACATGACTGATGGTATGCTTCTTAGGGAGATTCTGCTTGACGAGAACCTTTCTCAGTACTCTGTGGTCATGCTTGATGAAGCTCATGAGAGGACAATCCATACAGATGTTCTTTTTGGATTATTGAAGAAACTTGTGAAGCGGAGACCAGACCTTCGTTTGATTGTCACATCTGCTACCTTGGATGCTGAGAAGTTTTCAGGTTATTTCTTCGACTGTAACATCTTCACTATCCCCGGAAGAACTTTTCCTGTAGAGATACTCTACACCAAGCAGCCAGAAAGTGATTATCTTGATGCATCTTTAATCACTGTTCTACAAATTCACTTAACGGAGCCGGAAGGTGACATCCTTCTCTTTTTGACGGGACAGGAAGAAATTGATTTTGCATGCCAGTCACTATATGAGAGGATGAAGGGTCTTGGTAAAAATGTGCCTGAGTTGATTATCTTACCAGTTTATAGTGCCCTTCCCAGTGAAATGCAGTCGAGGATATTTGATCCAGCCCCACCTGGGAAGAGGAAAGTAGTTGTCGCTACCAATATAGCCGAGGCATCACTGACCATCGATGGGATATTTTATGTAATTGACCCTGGATTTGCAAAGCAAAATGTTTATAACCCAAAGCAGGGGCTAGATTCACTAGTCATAACTCCAATATCACAAGCATCAGCCAAACAACGAGCTGGGCGTGCTGGCCGTACAGGGCCTGGGAAATGTTACCGCCTTTACACTGAGAGTGCATATCGCAATGAGATGTCCCCTACTTCAGTTCCAGAAATTCAGAGGATAAATCTTGGGACGACTACATTAACGATGAAAGCAATGGGGATAAATGATCTCTTGTCTTTTGATTTTATGGATCCTCCTTCACCCCAAGCACTCATTTCTGCTATGGAACAACTATACAGTTTAGGAGCCCTAGATGAAGAGGGTCTTCTGACCAAATTGGGTAGGAAAATGGCCGAGTTTCCTCTGGATCCACCATTATCTAAGATGCTACTGGCCAGTGTGGACCTTGGATGCAGTGATGAGATCCTGACTATCATTGCCATGATTCAGACAGGCAATATATTTTACAGGCCTAGGGAAAAGCAAGCCCAGGCTGATCAGAAGAGAGCCAAGTTTTTCCAGCCAGAGGGAGATCATCTGACTTTACTTGCAGTCTATGAGGCTTGGAAAGCTAAGAACTTTTCGGGGCCTTGGTGTTTTGAGAACTTTGTTCAGTCTCGATCCCTTAGGAGGGCGCAGGATGTCAGAAAACAGCTTCTAAGCATCATGGATAAGTATGTTCTTCATATTTGTCTTGCTGTATTCTGACCGTAAATTCATCATGCTGTATGTAATGGCTGCGTGGGTACTTTTTTCTAGGTTCACATTTGCATGCAAGGTTTTAAAACGTAGTTTTACATGTTTTGGTACACTGCATGCTACAAAAAGTGGACTTAGCTTGCTTTTTTCAATTTGTACTTTAGGTAATGCTGAATGCCATGCCTTCTTTTGTTTACCATCTAGATATTTGATA
The DNA here is from genome assembly GCF_958449725.1 of Rosa rugosa. Classification (NCBI taxonomy): domain Eukaryota; kingdom Viridiplantae; phylum Streptophyta; class Magnoliopsida; order Rosales; family Rosaceae; genus Rosa; species Rosa rugosa. The sequence goes on from NC_084825.1 coordinate 33,941,326, forward strand.
CCTGAACAGCAAATAGGTCATTATGAATCGCATGCGATTGCAGAGTACAGAATGTTTTCATAAAATTAGGTAGAAATGTTGCCACCATTTTTCAGAAGATTAATTGTTTCAAGTTGCAACTTTTGGTCACCGTTTTGTTTATATCCAGTGTTTTAACCAGTCCTCTCATTTGCTGCCATTTTAGATATTGAACTGTTGATACAGTGTTTTTTTTTCCAAGAGATTTTTCAGAAGATTAATTGTTTCAAGTTGCAACTTTTGGTCACCTTTTTGTTTATATCCAGTGTTTTAACCAGTCCTCTCTTTTGCTGCCATTTTAGATATTGAACTGTTGATACAGTTTTTTTTTTTTCCAAGAGATGTGTGTTTCCTTTTTGGTAAAATTAACATTCTGATACATTAGCTTGGACATTGTGTTGGTTGATACTACAATGTCTGTTCAATCACTGTTTTTTTTTTTTTTTAAGACTACTATTTGAAGTACGCCACTGGTCAATTATATTTAAGTGTCGTGTTCTCATTTGATGGTTAAATTGCGTTCTGACTAGAATTGTGATTTTCAGGTATAAACTGGACGTTGTGAGTGCTGGAAAGAATTTTACAAAGATCAGGAAGGCAATTACTGCAGGCTTTTTCTTCCATGCTGCTAGAAAGGACCCACAGGAGGGGTATAGAACCCTAGTGGAGAACCAGCCAGTTTATATCCATCCAAGCAGTGCTCTCTTTCAGAGACAACCGGATTGGGTCATCTACCATGAGTTGGTTATGACTACAAAGGAGTATATGCGGGAGGTGACAGTCGTTGACCCCAAATGGCTTGTGGAACTAGCACCCAGGTTCTTCACGGTGGCTGATCCTACCAAGATGAGTAAGCGCAAGCGTCAAGAACGTATTGAACCGCTATATGACAGATACCATGAACCAAACTCCTGGCGTCTTAGTAAACGGCGTGCTTGATATGTGTTGGTTTAAGCCTGCTATCGGCATCATCTTGTATTGATTTTTCCTGTTAGTGTTAAATGTAAATAAATTGTACAACAACTCCAGCATAGTCTTATCTATTTCTTATCCAATTTGACGTCAAGGGAGGAAATCATAGCTCCAGAAAATTACATCTGGCTCTCCATTTCAGAAACAAGGAGGGCCGTGTCTTTCGTAAGCGGCAGAAATTTTTATTTGGGAAGGTTCTTTCTTCACATCTGCCATCTTTGTCAAAGATTCAAACCTTGCTTCTAACTCATCGAAAGAATCTTCCAAAATATTTTAGTGGAGCTTGAACGAGGTTTGTTTATTTACATCAAAGTAATATTTTTCTCTTTTATTTATACATATCTGTTTTTTTTTTTAATGCTATATTGATGTATGCTGTACTACTCTTGTTGACTTTAGCATATCTTTTTTTGTTTTCGATAAGGAAAGAAAGGACTTTAGCATATGTTTGATTGTTATGGTATTCGACTAATGCCTCTGGGAAATGAAAATATGTTTGATGGATGGCTTCAAGGACTGCTGACATCCTACAGTCACAAGTCCAAGCCTATTGTTGTTGTGATTTCTTGGACATGATAGAGTTTGGAACTTGGAAGTTTTGATTAGAGGATATGAGTTTCTTGAACCTTGTGGGTTTGAGAGAACTGTGAGAAGATTTGTTACTTCCTTGTCTAGTTGCTTTTCTAGTCTGTTATGCCAAGTTAACTTGTGGTCATTTCAAGACTAAAACCGTATGCCTGCAAGTGCTTAAGTTGTTCAGTTTGTATTCAATTATTTATAATATTTGTTTTCTAGGTGCTCAGAATGCTTTTCAATGTTTATAGCACTAATAGAGAACTAATTTCTTTCTCCATTACGCTTGAACTGCCTGAGACATTTGACTTCATAGGAATATTATAATTCAGTAGATTTGGTATTAGGTATGAATTGTGTTGGCTAATCTCATCGATAGAAAACACCATTTTTTATTCTTAATACAAAGAGTGTTTGGGGATATTGTGACCTCATTTTATTGTTTGAATAACATTCATTAAGATGCTTAAAATTGTCATATATGTGAAACTTTTCAAGTACGTTTGAACCACGGAGTCCATTGTGATAAAGAGTGTTTGGGGATATTGTTGGAATATGTGCTCAGTTTATATAACCTCCGAACCAAACCGAAACTATGTTTTCTTCAGGCCCTTTTATTTACCAAAGATGGCAGATAACTCCAAGCTGCTTGAATGGTATCTTCTTCCTGTTGGTGTGACATTTCACCACTTGCGTTGTGTGGTCAAAGTAGAGGGCCATTTGGCATTCTGTTGAAAAGTTCCCAGAACCGAATTTTCCAGTGACATCTTCTCCCGTCTCTTAGAGTCTACTGCATCTTGGTTATAAGAATTGTAATGTATAGGTGTGGAATAGCGATTCTCGCGTGCAAAATGCTCTGTTTTTGTGTTAAATGCTATGCATATTAGGTGATTTAAAGAACCAGTCTGTCCGGTAAATCTTACTTTTACATTAAAAAATGTTCGTCTTACCAGGCGGCATTAGGTTCATGCAAGTTTTACTTTTACATTAAATATTTGTTTCATTATTGGGTTTTGATTAGATTTCATTTTTAGGGAAGAATAAAACTAACTGTCCTATTAGGCATAGAATTATTTGATCAGGCTGCTCTTGCAATTGAGTATTTGATGGACTTTTAGTCAAATGAGAATTTCATCTTGACTTCTATACTTTCTCATGACCTAATTCAGCCTACAATCTCTTTCCCTTGCCATATTTTCCACAACGAAACTCACCCAATCTCTCTTTCCTCTATACGTGTTGAAACGATCAAACGATTATATGCCATTGGAAGTCAATCAAAGGAAGATAAAAACCCATGACGCACCCACATTGTGTGTTTCATTTCATAATGACATGGACAGGCATGACATGTTTCAATTTTTGAATAGTAAATGTTGATATTGGATGTAACACTACTTGTGGTAATTATACTTTGAAGAGAATGCTTGGCAATGTTGGGTAGGTTTGGGACCCTGATTCGACGTTGGAAGTTGGAGAGAATGCTTCCTTGGTTGTGCAACACAAGAATGGTAAAGTACTGGTCGCACCTAAGAATAAGAAGGTTGGGCGTCCAAACTCCGAAGGGAAGCAAAAATAAGGTTAAGGCTAATGAGGAACAGGAGGAGAAGCAGATCCGCAAGTATAAGAGGCGGGGAAAGGCTTTGAGTTTTGAGTCAAACCTGGAAGCATCAACAAATGAGGTTGTTAATGTGCATGGAACAATGCAAGTAGGGGAGGGTGAGGCTGAGTCCCCAGTTGCAGAGGGCACGATAGAAGGTGAGGATTCACCTTCTATGCGTGATTTAGTTTAATTTTGTCTTTCGGGTCACAAAAACCAGTACCTTAGTTATTACCTTTTATGCCTGCTTCGAGGTTTCTGGTTTTTGTTAGAATAATGGTGCGTGGACTTCCTAAAAGGTGGGTGTACTAGGGACTATATGGGGCGCTATTTGTCTAGAATAGGGTTTCTTAGAGCATCTCCCATGGTAGGCTAAAAGCCAAATGGTTTTAGCCTACCAAAAACAGAATATTCCCTCTAATATGCTTTTTTAGCCTACCAACAAAAAACAGTGCTGCCACCGTAGGCCAAATTCTGTAGGCCAAAATCAAATATCATCACATCTAACGACTATCAATATATTCCCAGCTCAGAATATATTTCCGAATATGGTTTTGACGAGGCTATCAATAAAACTAGTTCGATTTAGTTAAATGAAAATAAGTATATCATAAAAATTAATGGTTATACATTTATTTTAAAAATTCTAAACATATCAAATATTGGGCTCATATTGAAGATCTCAACAAGATATTTACAATGATGTAATTTTAATATTTAGTAACATTATAAATAACCCATATATATAGGAAAAATGATTTTTCTTAAATGTAATATTCATGTTATTAATGAAACAAAAAAAAAAGTCAGCAGGGCCCACCATCTGGCTTACCAAATTTGAGAAGGCCAAATTTTTTTCTTGGCATTTGGGATATAGCTTACGGTGGGAGCATGTTGAAGGCCATAAATAGGATTATGGCTTACGGTGGGAGATGCCCTTATAGTTCTAAGGGACGATTGCTTTCTGTTGACCTCATAGGGGTGTTTCGTTCTTCTACTGCTTGCTGAATTTAATGAAAGAGCTTACCTATTTTCGTCAAAAAAATTATACTTTGAAGAGTCTTCCCACCAAAAGAGGAAAAACACTACTAGATACAACTTAGTTGGTCTTCGAAGAGCGCTTATATCTTCCAAATAAATTTCAATGGGCATGAAGGGTCATGCGGGTCACCACTTTGTTACATTTTAAGTCGACTAGTACAAAATTTAATGAGATTCTGTTTGGCGAGTAGAACAAAATTGAAAATTGATTCTTGTAAAATTGTAAAATTATAGAAAGAATGTATTACTAGATACCATTATGGAAACTCGGAAAGAGATATAACCAATAACCAATTTCCTCCCAACCAAAAATGAAAAATCTGTCCTTTCCATTTATGAGCCTAGATAGCCCACATCTTGCTGACAGAAAATACGGTAATTTTAGAAAAACATGGTAATAAATTCTAGTTATTGGTTTTATTGCGTCATTAATCTCGTACTTCCCGAAAAGAGCCTTTCTTCTGATTTTGTCTCTTGTTAACGTCAGGTCAGTACAAATACACACAAGGGGGACTCCACGTGTCAACGAAGCGCTGAGCTGGCTCTCGTCTGACCAACCCTGTCGCTCCACGTAGACATCGACGATGACGGAAACCGGCGGCTGAAACCTGAAGCGTAAAAAAAATTCTGTTTTAGGCAATAAGAGAATGATCTCTCTCTCTCTCTGATTCTAATTACTGCACACACGCTTTGTTAAACACGCAACAAATGCAGAAGAAGGTTTGTTCCTCAGAAAAGTGGTGCAGCTTTCTTGTTTTTTCCATGAAGGTTCCAACTTTGCCCACCTAATTAAGTTTTTTCCTATTTTCATCAAGGTAACCCTCAAGTTTTCTCTTTTCTGTGATCCCAAAACACGCTTTTGGTCTAAAACCCAATTCATATTTTGCTCTTCTTGACTCAAAGATTGAATCTTTATATGGTTGTTTGATTGAAACTCTATTTTTAGCTTGTGGGTTGGAGATCAAGTTCAATATAGAATACATGTATTACAGAAGTTTCATTGGAAAAAACCCATTACAGATATTCAAGTTTTTGATTCAATTTCTTTGAAACCAAAAGATGGATAACAATGGTTCTCCACCACCATATTATCCACCATACCAGAATGCTTACCCACCATACCCACATCACCCTCCTTCTCAATACCCACCTCCTCCTTCAGATCAATACCCTCCTTCTCAATACCCTCCTCCACCAGATCAATACCCTCCTGCTCCTGCTCCAGCTCCATATCCATACCCTTATACTTCATACCCTCCTCCTTATCAACATGCCCCATATCCATACCCTTCTTCAGCTTCACCTCCTTCATCTGCATACCCTCCCTCAGCTCCACCTCCTTCCTCTGCATACCCTCCCTCAGCTCCACCTCCTTCCTCTGCATACCCTCCTTCACCTTCACATTCTTCAACTACATACCCTCCATCACCTACATCATATCCACAATCACCATCCTCAGCCTCTTCCCATTCGGGCCCTTTCGACTACAATCAGCCCCCTTATCCCTATCCATACCCTCCGGCCCGGCCAAGTACAAATAGTGGTCCTCTGCCAACCCTTCAGCACCAGGGGAGTGGTAGTTTTAAGTATGACTCTAACCATTATCAGTACCAGCAGTCAGGGATGTACCCGCCAGTAGAAAGCCCCCACCAGTCCCCTCTGCATGCCAGTAGGTTCTCTCTTCACCAGAGGTATGATAGTTGTCCTGTAGGAATTGAGGCTTCTGGTTACCCCCCAGTGGATCAGCTTTTGAGTAATATGCATTTGTCTGAGAACCAGCCAACTGATAATTCAGTGGCGCCGTCAGCACCTTCGAGTGCAAGGTGTGATAAGGTGGGGGAGTTTTATGGGTATCCTAATAGCTCCTTTACGACTTGGGAGGCGAGTAGTACTTATTCAGGGAATCAGACTGAACAGCCAAGTCCTGTTTTGACCCCGACAACTTCAATCAATGGGTCTCAACATAGCCAGAGTTTGCAGATTGTTCCATTGCAGAATAAAGGGTCCTTGAAGGTTTTGCTCTTACATGGGAATCTGGATATTTGGGTGTATGAAGCGAAAAACCTGCCGAATATGGACATGTTCCACAAGACTTTGGGGGATATGTTTATGAAGTTTCCAGGGACTGGAAGCAACAAAGCTGATGGGCAGTCGAACCGTGGGATTACTAGTGATCCGTATGTTTCAATTTCAGTTGCAAATGCTGTAATTGGGAGGACATATGTGATAAGCAATTCTGAATTTCCTGTTTGGAGGCAACATTTCAATGTTCCAGTAGCGCATTATGCACCTGAAGTGCACTTTGTTGTTAAAGATAGTGATCTTGTGGGATCCCAGCTTATTGGAGTCGTGGCAATTCCAGTAGAACATATATACTTGGGAGCAAGAGTTGAGGGAATTTACCCAATCCTGAATGCTAGTGGGAAGCCTTGTAAACCTGGAGCTGTCCTCAGGCTTTCAATTCAGTACACTCCAATTGAGAGATTGAGCATTTACCATAATGGAGTTGGGGCAGGCCCTGATTACTATGGGGTTCCTGGCACCTATTTTCCTCTTAGGACAGGTGGAAAGGTAACTCTTTACCAAGATGCTCACGTCCCAGACGGTTGTCTTCCGAACTTGATTTTAGGTGGGGGGAGGCCATATGTGCATGGGAAGTGTTGGCGTGACATTTTTGATGCAATACGTCAAGCACAGCGTTTGATTTACATTGCTGGGTGGTCGGTTTGGCACAATGTTAAACTGGTTCGGGATGGTGGTGCAGCATCTAATGTCACCATAGGTGATCTTCTGAGATCCAAGTCCCAGGAAGGAGTGAGAGTACTGCTGCTTGTGTGGGATGACCCCACTTCAAGGAGCATTTTGGGTTATAAAACTGTAAGTATCTTTCAATTTCAAATTCTGGAACCCTATCTTAAGGGACTGTGGTTCTAAATCTATCATTGAATTGTTAACCTTCATATAATGTCATGATTTGTGAGATTCTTGATGCAAGTCCTCTTACTTAATTTTTGTGTATTTCTCATGAAATTATTTGTTACAGGATGGAATCATGCAAACCCATGATGAGGAAATTCGGCGGTTTTTTAAGCACTCTTCGGTACAAGTGTTGCTTTGCCCCCGCACTGCTGGAAAACGACATAGCTGGGTTAAACAAAGAGTAAGGCACAAGCAATTATTTTCTGCTTCCATCTTTAAATGTTTGACAAAACTTTCTGGAAATTTGCAAGCATTCTCAGTTTCTTGCAGAATTTGAGAAAAATCGATATATATCGTAAAGCCTGCTCTTTATCTATCAGTTGCAAACTAAACAATTTAACACTGAACTCATCAATCACTTCGAAGAGAATGAACTCCACAGGATAATTCTTCCATATATTGCCTTGCAGAAGGCATAACATATAATTCCAGATCATGTAAACATTAATTTTTCTGAAAATTTCTTAATTTCCTCTCATTTTATAAGCTAATTACATTTTATTATATGTAGATAAAAAGGCAGAGCAATTGGAATTGTCTAAACACTATATTTTCATATTAGCCATAATCTAACTCTTTTGTTGACCTCTGTTAGCTGAAATTTAGGCTTAACTGAGTTCAGTAATATAACTTCTTTTCATGTATTGGTCTTGATGAAATTCCTTAGATTTTTTTTCTTCTGTGTTGTGAAATGTGTGGCATTGAATTGCTTCATGTTTTTTATTCTTAGGAAGTTGGGACGATCTATACGCATCATCAGAAAACCGTAATTGTGGATGCTGATGCTGGCCATAATAGGAGGAAAATCCTAGCTTTTGTCGGAGGACTTGACTTATGTGATGGTCGATATGATAGTCCAAACCATGAGCTATTTAAGACGTTGAAAACAGTGCATAAAGATGACTACCACAACCCAACGTTCACGGTAATTACTAGATCTTCTCTTTGTAATTGCATGGTTTACTTTTCTGAAAAAGCTTAACTTGTCACAACTATTATAAATGGCACAGAGGCAGCTACCGATTTATATCATGTGAAATAATGATGTCCCTTTGTGAATTAAACTGAGGATATACAGAAGAAACAAATTGAAAATGCATTAAGACATGGGCTAGGCGAAAAACATCAAATCGCAATAGAAGGTTATAGAATAATTTTAGGAGAATGGAAATTCACGTTCCGTAATTTGTAATCTACACTCATTTCCTTTTTTGGTTGAATTTCTTATAAAAAGCCGAAATTTAAGTTACTAAGAAAAGAAAAATGGAGTGTGGATTGTAAAATGGAGAGTGTGAATTTCACTCCCCTAATATTATGCTACTATTCTACCTCTTATGTAGTCATTCAGTATTTAGAGGCAGACATACAGTTAGACCACCAGTATATACAACAAATTTTGTCATTCTTCCTGTCTATAGACTAAGAAATTGTAAATTCTGGCCAAGAAATTGGTATATTATGTGATACTGTTATTATTTAAGTAACCAACGCAATTTTTCCTCTGATATATATTTTATCACATAAAAGGGTAGCACCGCTGGTTGTCCAAGAGAGCCATGGCATGATTTGCACTCTAGGCTTGATGGTCCAGCAGCATATGATGTTCTGACCAACTTTGAGGAGCGCTGGTTAAAGGCTTCAAAACCACAAGGGATGAAGAAACTGAAAAGAACCTACAATGATTCTTTGCTCAAGTTGGAAAGGATTCCAGACATAATTGGAGCAGCCCATGCTGCTTCCACTAGTGACAACGATCCTGAAACCTGGCATGTTCAGGTAATGATTATAACTGATTATTGAAGTTGCCCCTGGAACTTTGCTCGACTAGTAAATGCGTGAGACCAAGTAAATCCTATATCCAAACCAAAAATAAAAAATAAGAAAAGCAAACTATTAAAACTAATCTTTTCCGGGTGTTTCACCAATGCAGATCTTTCGTTCAATTGATTCAAACTCTGTTAAAGGTTTCCCAAAGGATCCAAAAGAAGCAACAAGCAAGGTGAAAAACATTTACTGATAATTTTCTCTTTACTGTGACCTTTTGGAAGTTGAGTTTGAACTGGTGATTAATGCACTATTCTTACAGAATCTGGTATGCGGAAAGAATGTGCTGATCGACATGAGCATACAAACAGCATATGTGAAGGCCATCCGTGCTGCCCAGCATTTCATATATATAGAGAATCAATATTTTATTGGGTCTTCATACAATTGGAATCAATACAAAGACTTAGGTGAGGAATATTTTCATTTGGAAAGCCTGTATTCATAGCTAAATAGGTAAAACTGCCTGCTTTTCAAGATTGAAAATAGTCATCATCTCTGTCAATATAAAGAGGAACATTTTGGTTTGAAGAGACCATATTGATAGCTTATGCCCATACTTTTTAAGATTGAATTCATAGTAGATGAGTATGAGTTTTACAGTGCATGGGTTAGCGTGAAAGTACACAACTGTCTTAAAACATTAGGACCATGAAAGAAAGCATCTTTAAGTTGAACCTATGGTTAAGAGCCAATTCATTGTAAGCTGTATATTTGAATCTGCAATCATGCTCCTATGGTTAAACTATCTGTTAATGTTTATGCAGGTGCTAATAATTTGATTCCCATGGAAATTGCCCTTAAGATTGCTGAGAAAATCAGAGCACACGAGAGATTCGCTGCGTATATTGTTATTCCAATGTGGCCGGAAGGTGTTCCGACTGGTGCAGCAACACAAAGAATTCTATTTTGGCAGGTGGGCTTCATTTGTTTACTTGGTAGTTGATATCTATATTAGGAATTCCAAATTTTTAATGCACCTATACTATTTCTTTAGTTGGTGAAATTTGTACCTGTTGAGGAACTGAGTAACTGGAAACAGGGGTAGATTAAATGGTTGTGTTCCAAATTGGAAATGCTCACTCATTGTTAGGTGTGCGACTCCTCTCGTGGCAAGGACATTAGGGCTGCAAGAAGATTATGATAACCATAAGTTCCAAAACAACATCCACTTGAATCCAAATATCAATTGTAGAACCTATAGAGGAACTGAATGGGTTACATTGTTTTGGTTTATATCATTGTGTAGAACTGTTGTTTAAAGGGAAGGGTGAGAAAGGAGAGATTATTAAGAAAAGAAATTATAAAATTTGATCATATGAGTGAATTGTAAGATAGAAAACCCAGTGTACTAATAAAATCTAAAGCAGTGTGGCTTACTTTATTTACTCTGAGGATCTTTTATTGATTGTTGCAGCACAAGACAATGCAAATGATGTATGAGACAATTTACAAGGCGTTAGTGGAAATGGGGTTGGAGGGTGCATTCTGCCCCCAAGACTATTTAAACTTCTTTTGTCTTGGAAATCGTGAGGCTATAGATGGAAATGATACATCTGTTTCTGGAAGTCCTGCTGCAGCAAACACTCCACAGGTAAATCTTTTACCCCTAAAACTGCCAGTCATGGTACAAGCAAGGGCCCGTTTACTCTTCTAGGCAGAAGGTGCCTGTACCTAATAGCAGCACACCGGATATGTCCTATTAATTTTCTGGGCATGATTTGGAATGAGAGGAGAGTTGCAATATTTCTAATATTTTACTGTTGTTAATTCCCAAGTTTCCTTGCACTGTTTAGCATAAATATACTTATATATCTACTGTCTCCTTTTTCCAGGCATTTAGTCAAAAAAGCAGGCGATTTATGATTTATGTTCACTCGAAAGGTATGATAGTCGATGACGAGTATGTAATAGTGGGGTCTGCAAACATTAATCAGCGCTCTATGGAAGGGACAAGAGACACTGAAATAGCAATGGGGGCCTACCAACCTCATCATACATGGGCAAGAAATCATTCTAGTCCTTTTGGAGAGGTAATCACAGTATCCAGATTATATGCTGGTTTTGAGTTATTAGAGTCTGTAAAAGGACATAGTTATAACTGTTTGTATGCTTTTTCACTTATATGGCCTGAAGTTGCGAATGTTTTGCTCGATAGATATATGGATATAGAATGTCACTATGGGCAGAGCACACAGGAACCATTGAGGACTGTTTTAGAGAACCAGAGAGTCTTGAATGTGTTAGGAGAGTTAGAGCAATGGGTGAGATGAACTGGAAACAATTTGCTGCTGAGGATGCAACAGAGATGACGGGTCATCTATTGAAGTATCCAGTTGAAATTGATCGAAAAGGCAAAGTGACATCCCTTCCTGGATGTGAGAGTTTCCCCGACGTAGGAGGAAATATAACTGGTTCTTTCCTTGGCATTCAAGAAAATTTGACAATTTGATCACCAGTTCAGTTTGATTTAGAGAACAGCTCAGTCAGTACAGTTTTGAAACTTTTTTGTTTCGTTTAGCATAGCATTAGACACCATCCTTTTAGGGTTTTGTTTTATTCGACAGGAAATATAAGTGCTTTTAGGGTTTTTCCCTATTTTTTCAATTTCATTCTTTGGTAGACCAACTCGCTTCTTTGGCATTCAAGGAAGCCTGACCATTTGGTCTGCCTGTCATCACATCCAGATTGTTCAGAGAAGAATTCCAATAAAATATACTTGTACAGTTTGGTTCTCTTTTGTTGTTCAACAACCCATTGTACAACTCTGCCAATTTGGCACATTACATTATTGATATCTCCTGCTTTCCAAAATAACATGTCCGATTATGCATCTTTGCTTATGTGTGGCTAATTCGAAGCACTGAGTTTAAATAATGCAAAAACAATGTTAATTTTGCTGTATAAGTCTAGGCAACAATGAACTTGATAAGATTGAAAATACATCTTTGAGGGGGTCTATGTACTACACTTTGACTACACTGGTTGCTCATTCTTTAATTGTGAAATGCGCTATCAAGAGCAGTAACAAATCTCATGAGATGTTGACAAGCTTCGGACGTCCAGTTTCCGGATTCATCTCTACTCGGAGACCAAGTCGAGCAAGGTCGGGCACATCAACAGACCCTTGAAGTTCCAATTCAGCCACCGCCTGCTGATTTTCTTGGTTCCGCTCCAACAAGTTCCTCACACACCAAATGCCCCACTCCCTTAAGTACGGGTTGTCATCATCTGTTACACACTGTTGCAACAGCAGAAGAAGCCCATCCTTTCTCCTAATCTCATCTTGCACAAGCTTCCTTCCATATAAACAATTGCCAATGACTCCAACTATGTCTCTCCGAAAACCTTTGTATGGACATGGTATCAATGTAGAAGAATTTGATCCATCTTGGTCCTCAGCTTGGTTGATAGATTTCCTAATTATTGCTGGCGGCTCAAGGTCACGAAGCAAACACAAAAGTAATTCAATGAGACCAGACGAGAGCAAAACATCCACAACATCCATCGTATTCTCTGTTGATCCTCTTAGTGTTCCTTGGGCACATATATCTCTCAAGATTGTGAGCGAGTATCCTAGGATATCTATCTCAATAGAGCCTGTTGGAAGTCCAGACCTACCTCTTGTTGCATAACTAAGAACTCTGACGGAGTTCTTGAATATTCCATAAACACACAAAGCAAAATCATTGGGAACAGTTATCTCGTTGAGACGCTCATTCAAGATCTCTGATACGTTTTCCAACAAAAATTCTTGCTCTTTCGAGAAAGACTCTTCCCCACATTCTGTATCTTCACCATTCTCATTTCCACCAACACATTGTAAACTAGAGAAAAGTGGCCGGAAGAAAGGTTCCTCTAAACAAATTCTTGAAAGAAGCAATTTGTACCAATCTTCTCCAAAACCAACTGGTTAGACAGACAAAACATAAGAAGGTACAAATTAGCCTCATACATGAATACAAGGTTTCAGCAGAGAAACTTAATTGAAGCTAAATGTAAGAAGCAATAAAAAGAATATATCCATAATTACCTGCAGCAGCAGTCTTTACAATCTCCTTCACAATAGTTATTCCAAATTCACCACAAAGTGGGGCAACCAGTTCAGGGGTTCCATCACAACAAGTGTATATAATCATACACAGAGGACCACAAGTCTTCTGGCTACGAACTCTTGCAAGAGCAACAAATTTTTCTGAGAAGAGTTGCTGCCAAATTGCATGCTGCTGTCGTTCTCCAGCCAATGCAGCGTTAGCCAGAACTTGCAAGCCCACACAAATAATCCCAAAATCTGGCTCCGGAGAAAGGTTTGCAGAACTCAAAACATTCGATATGATTGCAACTCCATTTTGTTCAACAAATGAGTTCTGATTTGCTTCCTCCCCCGCACACAGATTTCTTAGAAGCCTTAAAGACAACGTCAGAAGGTGTTGATCAGAAGGGTACGAGAGAGATTGAATCAGCTGGAGGACTGTGGGGAGAACATTCTTAGCGGCAAGGTCTTTGCGACCATCAGCCGTTTTACAAACTTGTATCAAATCTTCCAAGGATTTTACAAGCGTAGATGAGTTTGACACACTTAAAAGTGTCTGGAGAACATCTTCGGGTACAGAGCACTCTTGCAGTGCGGTATCATCCATTACTAAATCAAATATCAACTCAACGTAAAACAAACAACTCCGAAAGCTAACTTGGCGATAAAATAACAGTCTGGTCAACAATAACAAATAGTATTTGATCCTGCACAGATACAAAAACAGAACCAAAAGCTAAGCTTTACTGCAATGTAGTCTAAGATTACATCACATGATCATCATCTAACAAGTATAAAATCCCAAGAAGCGTACGAGTATCCGGATACGATTCGATCGGATACGTGGATACGGCAAATCTTATGTAATAGGATAAGAGTCTCCGGGTTGGAAATCAAAACGTTCGAAGCAACAAACAAATATGAAGCACAGGCCGTATAGAATATGAAGCACAGGCCGCTCATTCAACAAATGTGAGAACTGAGAGGAAACTCCAAGCAGCTAGAAACTGAAGAACAAATATGAGAAGAAGAGCAGAAGATGCAGAACAAACGTACCCGAAGTAGCTACAAATTGAAGCTCCAAGCTCCAACCGAATCGGCTGCAGAAGGTCGTCTCGATCTGGGTTGAGCAAGAAGGCTTGCGATTTGCGAAGAAGACCAGAAGAAAAGAGACGCAAAGCATGAGAAAGAGAAGAAGTCTTGAGCAGAGAAGGTTGTCTCGATCTGGGGGAGCAAGAAGAAGAGCAGAAGAAAAGAGACGCAGAGCTTGAGAAAATCTGAGAATCTCGATCTGGGTTGGTTTTTTTGTTTTTTTGTTTTTCAGGGTAAAAAGTCAACATTACCCCTACGTATCCGATGTAGGGCACTCGAGCTCTACACCTCAGGGGTTATGACAAACTCTTGATATATCATCCGTGGAGACAAAACATCTTGAGCAACTTAACATTAGGGGTTATCCATCCTAATGTGGAAGATATAATAGTTGACAATGATTGGGCAGGAGGACTTGACACAGCTCTGTTTTGTTCCAAATCTCCTATCTGTTGCAGTGTTCAAATGCTCTAGAGTGGAGACAATAATCAATTTGAGTAAACTGGGTGGAGATGCAAAAGAATTTAACCTGTTTGCGAAAATGATGTATCTTCATCTCGATCATCTACCAGCGTTGGAGAGCGAATACAAAACTGCCTTGCCCTTTCCATGTCTAAAGTGGAATAGCCCCTACGATTTTTGTGAATAACAGGATTAATGCATGTTAACAACTGCATTATAAACACAAAGCCATGGCACTGCTTTTCCCCTTCAACTTTCCCACGGTCAGAACAAGCAAGAAAGAAGGAGCAGTTGCAAAATATACTCATCGGGGCACGAATTGTCCACGAAACCCTAGTCTTGAACAGGGCAAGCCAATTGTATATGCAAATACACCGCCATTATGGCACTCCAAGAAACCACTTTTCTGTTGGGCATAAAATCGAACAGCTGGTGGGCACTCGGAATTTGATCGTATTTTGATGAGAGAGAGAGTTTGTGTGGAATAATATGTCAAAGGAAAATAACCCAATTCGAAATTGTACAACAAAGAGAAAACGATATCGATCAATTCAGCAGAGGAAGAGTTTTTACCTGATGGCGAGAGATGGCAGATGTTCAAGTTCAGATATGGGTTTTGGGACTAGGGTTTAACGCAAAGAGGACGACACTGACCAATAAGAAGACAAGGGTTTAGAGTTAAAGGTAAAACCCTACTTCTATTTTCTTCTTGGTAAATAATTTTCAACTAGTTTTCACCTCAAGCCTAGGCCTTTCCATCAAACAAATTTTTTGGATTTTTCGGAAATTTATGGACAATTTTCATTTTAAAGGCAAAAGTCGAAAAACTAGCCCAACATTTGACGTTGCGAATTCCAACTCATATGAAACAATACATTTAACATAATTAATTGACGTTGTTTTTATTCATGCGCGTTTATACGTAATCTCTTGAATCAATGAATTTTTCTTTTCCTCTAAAAAAAGAAAAAGAAAATAGAGTTTTATAGCAAAAGCGCTACTGAGTAAAAATACTTAGGCCTTATTTGGTACGCAGAATTGAGAACTCGGGAAAGGAAAGTCATTACTTTCTTTTGTTTGGTAACCACAAACTCCGAAAATACTTTCCTGACATAGGGGAAAGTAGGGGGAAAATCATTCCACTCAGACCCCATGGGAAATCCCTTCCCATTTCCCAGCATTTATTATAAAAGTTTTGGACAATAATACCCTCTCTTGCATAAAAATTTTGTGTACTTTTGAATTTTTATGATGTTGTTTTTATTTTAAAATACAAGGGTATTATTGAAACATTGATATATTTTTACTTTTCTTTCCTGCACCAACCAAACACCGGAAGGAAAATCAAATGATCTTTCCTGAATACTTTTCCTTCTTTACCAAACAGTACGTGGAAAGGAAACCTGACAGAAACTTTAGTTTCCCTTTCCCATGGAAAAGACAAGAGAATTGATTTCCCTTCCGTGAACCAAACGAGGCCTTATACAATCAAACCACTAACCTCTTCCTAGTTTCAATCCAATTTATCCCTCATCTCTCATCCCTCAGAATAGGGCGGTTCTAGTTAGACCTCCCAATTTACTATTTAGACCTCTTATAATTTTTGTAAAATTTTATTTCCTATTTTACCCACTAAAAAAATAAGAAGAAGAGAAAGAATTTCCTATTCATCACAAACCTAGCTATTTGATCTTCCTCGCAATGAGACCTTAAAAAACAACAAGAATCGGTCTCTAGGCATGGATCCGGGTGTTTGGCTCCAGTTTTTCTTGAGCTGGTCAACAGTCTCTTTTCTTGCGTGGGCGTGCCAGCACCGTTCGGGTGCGGTCGTTGGGGGTGTCCCTTGACCTGACTTCTTTTGAGCGACTGTAGACGAGGAGAGCACCAACCTCGTCGTGGGGGTCTTCTTTGCCTCGTGGTGAGGACTTTATCTTGTGTTACCAAGTCGATACTCAACGTTGTAGGTCGAGCAGAGCGAAATCACCGGGAAGTATAGAGAACTTGCCAAAGCGTGACTTTAGCTTAGCTGGTTTGCGAGGGCGTTACCCTTGCTTGGCTGGTTCCGTAACCGTTGTGGTCGCGGTACTACAGTCGGCTCCTGAGGAGACTAGGACCGAAGCACTTTGACAGAGGGTTTGGTGGCACTGAAAGTCGGCTTCTGAGAAGACTAGGACTAGGAGTGTGATCACCGATAAAAGAAAGAGAAGGAGAGGAGTTGCTCTTAGAGAGGTTTGCTCTAGAGAGAACTTAGATCATCTTAGAGATGTTTTGATGTATGAATTGGTCCTTTGTTCTATGTTGTAGCCTCTATTTATAGGCTACCAAGCAACACTATTTGGTCTTAAAAACAAATCATAATGGGTTAGGTTTGAGCACTTAAACACTTAATGAAATGTTAGGTTTGAGCACTTAAACACTTAATGGAATGTTAGGTTTGAGTCATTTTTTGTTCCCTTATCCTTCAATTTTTATCTCCATCAAGCACTCAGTTTTTGACCATGACTTCTTCATAAGAAATGTTCCACTATGAGTGTAGATCACCCTGATAAATTTTCAGAGCTTTTCATATAGTGGTTAGGCCGAAAACGCTGCTGGACCTCTTACAGGTCCAGTTTCCAAGCCTTTCTAGACAAGGAAATTCCTTCAATTTTATCTCCATCAAGCACTCCGTTTTTGACCATGACGTCTTCATAAGAGATGTTCCACTATGAGTGTAGATCACCATGATAAATTTTCAGAGCTTTTCATATAGTGGTTGGGCCGAAAAAACTGCTGGACCTCTTACAGGTCCAGTTTCCAAGTTTTGCTTCTGCAGAAAATTGGACTGTTTGTTTGAAGGTTTTCCACTCCGAACGAGCTTTGGCACTCTTCATAAGAAATGATCAATGGGATATCTAGAATTAATCTGGAAAGTTTCAACTCATTTGGAGTTCGGATGGTTAGTCCGCCATCCCTCATTTCTTGTCTAGCTCGCTTTCTCCTAGCCGAAGTAGGAAAATGTACTAAAGTTGATTTTTCATTTCCATGTTTGGTAGGCCTTATTTAGCCTCTTAATAATATATTTTTGAACTTATCGAAAATATATATGTGAGCCACTGATATTGGCTCAATTTCTCCAAGACACGCTTTGTCAAACCAAAATGCTCATTTTGGGTCCAAACACCGGGAAGCCAAACCTCCCTTTTGAGCAACAAAATGAGCAAAGAATTCATCAAATCATGCTTTCATATTCCATATTTTCTTCTTGCGCGTAACAAATTCTCTATTTAATTCCAATTTAGAAAAGATCATCACATCATCATCAAAACTGCACCTCCCTCCAAAAAGGTTCAATCTTTGCCTCATTAAACATTATTGATGCATCCAAAAAACTAAAATAAGGCTTTGGTGGGGTGGTAAGGCTTTGGTCTCTTATATAAGAGGTCAGGAGTTCGAGCCCCATCAAGGGTGGGAGTGGGGTAGGGTTTTTTTTAAAAAAAAAATAATAAAAAAAATAATAATAAAGACCAATTCTTTGTGCGAAGCAATCCAATTTTGGTACCTCTTGCTTTCTCAGACCCAGGAAGTACTGAGCTCACTAAACCCATTTCAATATCATGTTTTTCTCCTATTATCGTTTCAACTTATATTAAAAGACCTTATATTAAAAGAATAGAGAGCCTTAGGTGGGTTGAACAAATGAAAGAAAGAGGATTTGACTCTGTTGAGGAGAACACATGATTAAAAGAGGCCGTTTTTATTATTATTATTTTTTAATTTATAGAAGGGGTAAAATAGGAAAAAAGAATTTACAAAAATTAGAAGAGATCTAAATAGCAAATTGAGAGATCTGAATAGAACCTCTCCTCGAAATATTGAAATAACATAAAAGAACCTCATTTTTTCTTCAAAAAAAAAAGACAAGGAAATTGATTTTCATTCCGTTAATCAAACGAGGCCTTATAATATGGTACTGGAACCAGAGAGTACTAAAATAGAAGGAAAGTAAAGGAAATTGCAGAAAGAGAGAATTTGTTATATCATTTCATAGTCTTCCAATGAGGCCAAGGCCAGTACATATAGCTGAGAATGAAGGATACGTGTCCACTAAGAGATAAGGAACAAACACGTGATAACAGGCTGGCAGATGACTATTGACATGGCACACTACCAATAATACTGAAAATAAAGTAGGATTCCTATTTAACAAGTAAAAACAATGAAAATATCTGAATATTGGAGCAGAGCCCCAATATCCCACCTCCCTTGACAAACACCATCAGTTACCCCTTAAAATCTGGAAAACGCTTATGAAATTCTTCTGCACATTTCCACGTGGCATCGTCCTCTGAACCATTCTTCCATTGAATCAACCATCTCACCTCAGGTTTGTTACCCTTCTTGAATAAAGCTCGCTGAAGCACCTTAGCAGGAACCCAATTGCTCTTGTTGGTATCAAAACTAGGAGGTAAGGTTGGAGAAGGAACTACTGAGCTTCCAAGTTTCTTCTTTAGAAGAGATACATGAAACACTGGATGCACCCTTGCAGAAGCGGGGAGCTCTAACTTGTATGCCACTTTACCAATCTTTTCTATCACCTGATAAGGACCAAAGTATTTTGGAGACAATTTGTGGGATTTCCTGACCTGCACTGACTTTTGTCTGTATGGCTGCAATTTGAGGAATACCCAATCACCAATGTCAAACTCTCTTTCAGTGTGATGTTTGTCATAGTAAACCTTCATTCTGGCCTGAGCTTGTTCCATGTTACACTTGAGCTTGCTCAGTAATTCATCTCTGTTCCTCAGTACTAGATCCACTTGATGAACAGCAATACTACCAGGGACATATTTTCTCACTTGAGGAGGAGGAATTCCATAAAGAGCTTGATAAGGAGACATCTTAATAGTTGAGTGATAAGTGGTATTGTACCACCACTCGGCCCAAGGCAAAATATCTGTCCAGTGACCTTGCTCCTCCAAAATCACACATCTTAGATACTGTTCCAGAACTCTATTTAAGCATTCCGTTTGACCATCAGTCTGTGGATGGTATGCGGTACTCATACACAGCTTTGACCCTTGTAATTCAAAGAAATTTTTCCAAAATGCACTGAGAAATATGGGATCCCTATCACTGATAATGCTCTCAGGCATCCCATGAAGCCTAAAAATTTCCTGAACGAACAGTTCAGCCACACTTCGAGCAGTGTAAGGGTGCTTAAGAGCAATGAAATGAGCATACTTAGTCAGCCTATCAACAACTACTAAAATAGAAGTTTTACCTGCACTTTGAGGAAGGCCATCAATGAAGTCCATTGAAATATCAGTCCATAATCCAGCTGGAATTGGATTTGGTTGAAGTAAACCCGGAGGTGATATAGTCTCATAATGAACCTGTTGACAAATAAGACATTCTGAAACAAAAGTCTTCACCTGTTTTTTAATTCCAGGCCACAGAAAACTCCTCGAAATCCTTTTGTAAGTTCTTAACCAACCTGAATGCCCGCCACCCTTACCACAATGCAATTCCTTAATAATTTTCAATCTCCAATCGTCTGCATCAGGAACAAATATTCTCTTTTTATAAAGCAGCTGGCCATTAGACGAGGTAAAGTTCTTGGAAGTGATAGTGCCCTGCTCAATGCCTTCCATCAGCCGTTGAGTTTCAACATGAGTGTGACACAAGATGGATATGTCATTTATAAATTCAAACACAGGGCTAGAGACCCCCATTAAGGAATTCAACTCACCTTGCCGAGATAAAGCATCAGGTACAATGTTGGTATTACCAGACTTGTACACAATGGTATAATCATAGCCAAGTAACTTTAACAACCATTTTTGTTGAGCAGGGGTAGTGATTCTCTGATTTAAAAAGTACTGAATCGTTCTGTGGTCAGTAATGATTCTAAATGGGTGTCCCAGTAAGTAAGGCCGCCAATGTTCAACTGCAATCACCACTGCGAGCATTTCTTTATCATAAACACTCAATGCTAGATGCTTGGGAGCTAGAGCTTTACTAAGGTATGCAATGGGATGGCCCTCTTGAGACAAAACTGCTCCAATTCCAAGACCGGAAGCATCACACTCAACATCAAATTTTTTTGTAAAATCAGGTAAAGCTAAAACTGGAGTCGAACACAAAGCTGCTTTTAACTCTTCAAAAGCCGTTTCAGCCTCAAGTGTCCAAACAAAGTTATCCTTCTTGAGCATGTTTGTAAGTGCTTTAGCAATGATTCCAAAATTCTTGACGTATTTCCTGTAATATCCTGCCATGCCTAAGAAACCCCTTAACCCCTTAAGTGACATAGGCTTTTTCCAGTTCTTGATTGCTTCTATTTTTTCCGGATCCACTGCCACCCCTTTCTCTGAAATGACATGGCCAAGGTATTCCACACTCTTGGCTCCAAAGGTGCATTTGCTCATCTTTACCTTTAACTGATGTTCCTCCAATTTTGAAAAAACAACCGCTAAATGTTGTAGATGTTCTTCAAGAGACTTGCTGTAAATAAGAATGTCATCAAAAAACACCAAGACAAATTTCCGTAAGTGATCTTTGAATATATCGTTCATCAATGACTGGAAGGTAGAAGGGGCATTCGTGAGACCAAATGGCATTACAAGTAATTCATAGTGGCCCTGGTGAGTGCGAAAAGCTGTCTTGTGGACATCAGCCTCATGCATACGAATCTGATGGTAACCTGACCTCAAATCCAGCTTAGTGAAGTAAACAGAACCATGCAACTCATCTAATAGCTCATCCACAATTGGTATGGGAAACTTATCTTTGACTGTTACTGCATTGAGGGACCTATAATCAACACACATCCTCTTGCTGCCATCTTTCTTTTTTACCAAAATAACGGGAGAAGAGAAAGGACTGGTGCTTGGTTGTATCTGTCTCCCTGCCAAAAGTTCTGTACATATTTTTTTCTACTTCATTTTTTTGAAACTGTGGAAATCTGTAAGGTCTCACACTAACGGGAGCAGCTCCAGGAACTAACTCTATTCTGTGGTCATGTAACCGAGGAGGAGGTAGTCCCATTGGATTTTCAAAAAGAGTTGCAAAGTTGTCAATCAAAGAAACAATATTGGGATGAACATCTTTCAAAGGTTGGTCATTAGCAGCAGATATAGCTAACAGTTCAATACACAAGGCTTCCTTCTCTTGTTTCAATAATTTGGTCATAGCAGCAGAACTCACCATAGAAGTCTCACTAGCTAAAATGCCTTGTAAGAAATGAGATTTCCCGAACAAACTGAACCTCATGGTCATTTTCTCATAATTCCAAATTATATCTCCCAAGGTTCGTAACCAAGTAGCTCCCAAAAGAATTTCACAACCATTAACAGGAAGGATAAATGCTTCTATATCCACTGGAGTATCCTGTAGCTGCAGTTGAATTTGTAATTTGCCAGCAGACTTCACTTTTAATCCACAAGCAACAACAACTTGCAAGGATCGGCCATAATCAACCTTGATATCACTATGTTGCAACAAGCTAGGGTGGA
This sequence comes from Rosa rugosa, assembly GCF_958449725.1. Lineage (NCBI taxonomy): Eukaryota > Viridiplantae > Streptophyta > Magnoliopsida > Rosales > Rosaceae > Rosa > Rosa rugosa. The sequence goes on from NC_084825.1 coordinate 33,963,413, forward strand.
TAAAAGAATGAGTTGCCCCTCCATCAATGAGAACATGAACTTCCTTTTTCCCGAAAATTCCCTTAAGCTGCATAGTCATAGGATTTTCCATACAATTAATTAACTGTAGAGTGGCAGTTTCCTCACCTTTAGTTTCCATGTCATCAGAGTCTCCTTCAACAAAGTCAGATGGAGGAGGGACAACTTCATCTTCCAGAATACCTTCAATCAGTAATGCTCTTCCTTGTCCTTGACCTGGTGTTCTCTTGCACACATGACCTCCCTTATATGGCTCATCACAAAAGAAACAGAGTCCTCTTGCCCTTCTTTCATGGTAATCATTTTGAGTCCACTTTCTGTCAGAAGTAGTACTAGCTTGTGTATTATGTCTAGCAGATTGAGCAACTGGTGGCCGCAGGGAAGATGTTTGAAGGTTTCTGCCTGAAGCAACTGGATTTCTCTGTTGTAAATTGTAGCTAGGAAAATGAGATCTTTGAACATTGGACCTCGCATTTTTGTGGCCAGCATGTCTTTCTTCAAAAATCATCGCTAACTCATAGGCTTGGTACAAGGAGGTTGGCCGCATTGCTCTCACGTCTACCTGAATATCTTCCTTAAGTCCCCCTAAGAAACAGGCAAGCAATATATCATCTGAAAATCCCGGAGCTCTTCTTGCATTTTTGTTAAACTGAGACTTGTATTCACTTACTGAACCAGTTTGGTTAAGCCTAATCAAAGCAGACTGATAATCTGCTCTAGAATGGGAACCAAACTCTCGCATCAGAAGTTCAGCAAAACCAAGCCAATTCCCAGGGTATTGATGTTTGAATAGATGCCAAACATCCGCTGCTTCATCGGTTAGATGCATAGCAGCAATAGACACTTTTTTGTCCTCTGGAATTTGATACAACTCGAAGTATTGCTCTGCCTTATTAAGCCATTGTAGAGGGTCACCATCACCAAAAATTTGAAACTCCAACCTCATTTGTCGCATAGTCGGAAGATTTGGATCCATCTCAGGTTGTAAATGAAACTGTGGTCGTGGAATAGCATGATGAGTTTGAGGATACTGATAGTGAGCATGCTGTGCTTGCGAAAACTGCGGAGGTTGAAAATGAGAGTACGGTGTTGAAATGGTGGAATAGGTAGATGAAGCCTAAGCTGGTATGGGTTGAGTAGACAATTGTGATGTTAAGTAATGGTTCACTGCAAATGGTAATGAAGGCCTGGCCATCTGTTCCTGAAAATTAAGATTACTCGATGGAAATTGCCATGGAGGTATCATTGAAGAATTGCTAGACTGTTCGTGCTGTAGTGGCCCTCCCAAAATAGAAGTTCCATGAACATAGTGCATATGTGACACAGGTATACCATGAATAAATTGAGAATTATAAGCAGGTATGTTAGTATAATGATTGGGAGCTACGGTATGCTGATAAAAATTAGATTGATAAGGAAAGCCACCGTAATCATGTCGTTCTTCCCTATCTCTAGCTCGAAAAGCATCACCCATTAACCTTTCACTATGACCAACAGATCTAGTCACAACATCAGTAGTAGCAGCGGTACTAGCAATGGATTTACCTCTTTGGTGACTTAGACTGCCACCAGAAGCTACCTGTGAGGAGGGTGGTGAAGGCGGTACCGACACAGAAGAAGTAGGAACTGTCGTGCTAGGTAGAGAGAACCCAGAAGGACCCCCTTCAGACATAGTGCTTAATACTCCCAAGCCAGCTACAGGAAGAGGTTCGGAGGAAAGAAATCCTTGGGTACCTGCTTCAGAGATGGGTAGAGAGCCAAAACGAAGATTGTTGGGGGAATTTGGATCGGTCGCCGGTCGTGAAGAAGCAAGCCGAAGCTGATGAAGTTCTTCAAGCAACCGAGTCCATCTCAGCGTTTCTACTCTGCATCTCAGCGTTTCTGCTCTGGATATCAGCATTTTGAGCACGAAGTGAGTCTTGAGCAGCACGAATCTCCTCCACAGAATCAAGCATATGTTGAATCTGAGAGTCAAACAGCGATTGTTGAGCAAGATAATCCAACTCCGTCGCCGTTAAGTCACGGGTCACCGGAGGACCACCACCGCCTTTCGGTTTTGGCATGAGCGCAAGGGCTCTGATACCAGATAATATGGTACTGGAACCAGAGAGTACTAAAATAGAAGGAAAGTAAAGGAAATTGCAGAAAGAGAGAATTTGTTATATCATTTCATAGTCTTCCAATGAGGCCAAGGCCAGTACATATAGCTGAGAATGAAGGATACGTGTCCACTAAGAGATAAGGAACAAACACGTGATAACAGGCTGGCAGATGACTATTGACATGGCACACTACCAATAATACTGAAAATAAAGTAGGATTCCTATTTAACAAGTAAAAACCACTAACCTCTTCCTAGTTTCAATCCAATTTATCCCTCATCCCTCATCCCTCATCCCTCATCTCACTCGGAATAACATAAAGAACCTCATTTGAAAAAAAGAAAAGAAAAAAAAGACGGAAACTGTGGTACCTCCCACACTTGATTAAAACCTCCTTCCACTTATATAGTGGCACCCTAAAAAAAGGCTCTATTCTGAGTCGGAGGGTCTCCGAGTTGCCGTCTTTCTGTTTCGCGCGTTTTAGGTCACGCTTTCGTCATCAAGTCTCCTCTTCGTCTCCAAATTCAGGTCTGTATCTCATTCCCTTCTCCTATAATCTGAAGAAACCAAACCCTTGTTTCGGTTTCTTCCCAAAACCAAAAGCTCTACTGTGTTCGCTGTTAGGGTTCTTGCTAACCAAAGCATATGCCTTTTGGAGTTTCTTGCCTTTACTATTTGCTTCTTCTTGTTGTTGTTCTGCTCAAGAATTTTGATTCTTCGAATTGTATTCAATTTGTAGCTTTGCAGATTGAATTACCTTTTTAATTAATGGCGACATTGGATTCCGACGTGCCCATGGTTCCGGCAGGCGAGGGCTCGAGCAGTGCTGGCCCTTCTTCGGTCAAGAAATCCAAGCGATTCGAGATCAAGAAGTGGAATGCTGTGGCTCTCTGGGCTTGGGGTAACTAACTAATCCGAACCCTCAACCTAATTTCTCTTGGGTGTGACATTTCGATGAATTTTGTTAATAAATGGTTTTTGGTTTGTTGTATGCAGATATTGTTGTGGATAACTGTGCTATATGCAGAAACCATATCATGGATCTTTGTGAGTTTTATTCCTTGATTGCTCTGCAATATGTACACTTTTACATTTTATGGTATTGGTTATTGTTTACTGACTGGACTTTTGTTGTGGTGGTTAGGCATTGAGTGCCAAGCAAACCAGGCAAGTGCAACAAGCGAGGAGTGTACAGTTGCTTGGGGTATGTCTTTTGCTTGCAAACACTAATATCTTCAAGTTTACGTAGATCCTCCTACTATCTTTCAGATTGTGTATTTGCTATGCCCTTGTTACTGACTCAGTTATTTTGCATACACCGCAAGTTATTATGTTTAATCATCACCTACTCTTTATCGGCATCTTTGGGTGATTTTGTTGTTCCTCAATACTTTCTACATTATTGTAGGACATGTTCTTTTTAATTCTTTGCTCTTCAAGTTACATTAGAGGGAAACGCTAGAATTCATTGGATTACCCATATTTTCACTCTGCACTTGAGGTCAAGCAAATATGGCTAATGGGCATTAAAGAATACATCTGCTTCTCTTCGACATGTTAGACTGTTAGGTGCTTTAGAGGTGAGTTAGAGAGAAAAGGAAAAGGAGAACTACTGTTTTCAAAAAGAACATTGTCCTGTCAAAAACAGTTTTTGGAAACAGGGAGATTCTTGGAGTGCTATTGCGGAACTATATCAGCAAATTTTACGTAGCATTAGTTGGCCTGAATATCTTTGTTTGATGTGCTTTATATGTGCGCTCAAAGCTGTATTTTACTGTGCTTATGCCACTCTCACGGTCTCACCTCACAACAGTTGTCTCTATTTTTATTTATTTATTTATTTTGAACTGATTACAAATACCATATTGTAGTATCTCTAAATGATCCTTGTGTTAATGTAGTTATTGCTTGCTTCTGGTATCAAGCTTGTGACATCTATATCTGATTTGCTTGTTGGTCTGAGATTTGGTTCTTATTGCTGTAGGGGTTTGTAACCATGCATTTCACTTTCACTGCATAAGCAGATGGCTCAAGACCCGCCAAGTGTGTCCATTAGGTATTATTTCTGCATTCCTGCTCTTGCAGTATATTTTCTCTCCCCAGTCCTCGGTCTCCCTAATTATTTTTGTGGTTGTCTTGGTATTCCAGATAACAGCGAGTGGGAGTTTCAGAAGTATGGTCATTAGAAGCTTCAATTGTTGGATCAGCTGTACACTTGATGCTATGCTGATGTCGAGGCAGCCTTACCCTTCTCTGCCATTTATCTACTTATCTAGTTTCCTTGTTAAATCAACTGGAACCCTTATAGTTCTGTAAAGCATTAGGCTGCTTAGGTGTCTGATGTGAATTTCCTACTGCCTATCCATTTGCTATTAACCATTCTCCAAGTTTGTGGCTCTTTTGTTTTTCTTTGCCAATGGATAAATGTTTATTTTACAAGAAAAAAATCAACACATAAGCATACAAGTCTCTGCTGATCAATCCCACCAATCAAAATTGAAGGATGGGGATGGTTCTTCATGAAAATCGTACAAATAATTGGTTGGTTCTTATCCTATCCTCTTTTCTTGAATTGCTGATATAGGGTGATTCCTTCTTGTTAATCTCAAGTAATCTAATCTGCTTCTCTGTTTATAGGTGTGGAACCGTACTTTATGAGGTTCTTGCTTCATTCTATGTTTGATTATACATGCGATGATGATCTTACAGTTTTATGTATTGCAATCTGGAAAAAACTGAAGTCCATAGCGGTGTGGACCTATGTGTTAAAACTCGGTTTGATTGCATACATTGGTAGTGTATTTATTATTAAGAGAAGAGAGCTTGCTCTCTAAAACTGAATTTTTTTACCAATTTAACATTTTTATATTAAAAAATTATGAAATATAATTAATCAATAGGGATAATATAGTAAATTGTAATATAGAAAATAAAAGAAGAAAAATTAAAAAAATAGCAAAAAATGTGGTAGTTGTACGAAAAGTTTTCCGAGTTCCCACTACTTTTAACTTCTCTCCACACACATTGTGGGTGAGTCCTGTTAGTATCTATAATCTAAACCGTTTAAAAGTTAAATTAATTGTTAAAATTTGTAAAAAAAATAAAAAAAAATAAACAAAAATGGTTCATTCATCCAATTGATTTTCGTTAACTTTCACTTTAACTGTTCATTTATTTGATGCAATTGATTTTTGTTTGTTTCAATTTTTTGGAATGTTGACATAACTTTATTTTTGGATTGTCTAAATATAGAGCTCCGCAAAACTCGGACTGGTCGGCGTCTAGGGTTGCAAACTTGTTCTCGTCCGGTGGCGCTCTTTGTCGGCGATGGTTTGCCTCGCAGGTGAGGGCTGCTGCCGGACGGAGATTCTAAATATGCCTGGGTGCTTCTTGGAGAAGGTTTTGGCTCAGGATTTGGGCCTGGATGGCTTGGCGGCGAGTCCGAACGACGGGGCCTCAAGCTGATGGTTGTGTGTACATGGGTAGGGCACCTCATCGAGGGATTTCCAGATCCAGCGAGTCGAAGGTGACTGGGCGGCAGTGGAGGATCCTGGATCGGGGAGCACGACGTGGTGCTGCGGTTTCTGTAGCAGTGTAGCTCGGTGTGGGGCTTTGCAACTCGAGGCGTGGCGGCAGGGGTTGTAGCGGCGTGGGTCGTTGGGACGACGTTGGGGTGAGGCGGAGGAGACCATTGGAACTACGCCGGAGTTGTACGCACGGCCAGTCGGCTGAGGAAGATGAAGTTTGGGCTTGGGCCAAACCAATCTTTGCCGGACCCGAGTTTGAGCCTTTTTTCATGGGGCTGTCCTTTTTGGGCTGGGGTGTTTGCCCTAGGCCCATCCCTATGTTATTAGTTTGTCTAATTACAATAAATTCCTTGTATTAGGAACACTATGTACTTCTAACGCCTCTGGAGTAGTACCGAAAAAGGGTATCCGCTACCTCTACGTCTTTAAATGTCTAATAAGTGGGTCTATTTCTATGTATCATTGTGGGTACTACCATTATCTTCTTGTCTGTCTATAAATGACAGCGGAAGGATATGTAACGGCCTATTCTGGCTTGAGATGAATATATTGACATCCGCCCTTTAGGTTTGGGTTTGATTAAAAAAAAAAAAAAATGTTGATATAACTTTAATTTTTAACAATTAGAATATATACATGTATACTAGCAGGGCCCACCCACTATATGTGTGGAGAGAAGTTGTCCGCCCCTAGAGAGAAGTTAAAGGTAGTGGGAAAACTTTTCGTATGTATCTTTTTTTTTTTTAATTTTTTAATTTTTAATTTTACAATTTACTATATTATCCATATTGATTAATTATATTTCATAGTATTTTAATATATAAAGGTTATATTGGTAAAAAAAATTAATTTTAGAGAGCAAGCTCTCTTCTCTTAATAATAGTGTATATATATATATAGCTACATTGTAAAATATAAGTAAATATAAAGGCAATCGAGCACAATTGTGCTTATTATCAACTGAGTAGTAGAACATGCATGACTTACATAAAAAGCTAGCTCACCTAGCATTATTGAGAAAGTATAAAAAAAAATAGCGAGGACATGATATCTATTATCTAGAAGGGCAACGTACAAAATAATCTAAACAACACAAGCATGGTTACACAAAATGTAGTCGGTTGCGATCCTTGGCTGGGGTCAGTTTTATAACCTGATTCATGAGAGATAGATTCCAGTGGCTAAGGTTATCGTCGAAGTAACGACTTCTGCTCCCGTTTCGTTCCTTGGAGAATTCGGAAAGAAGGGCTTTGCCGTCGGAAAGTACCTTTCTAAAGTCTTGCACTATGGCAATTGGGAGTTTCAAATTGCGGTTAGCCTCTTCAATCACTACAACATTACTCACCGCTACGTCTAACATGCGGAGTTTCTGGTTGATCTGTTTGAGCACCGGCCCATACGAAACCTTGACTCCCATCAGTTTTCTGATCTCAACATGGCTATTGTTGAGCATCTGCCTAGCACCAATAATCCTTACTCGGCTGAGCCTCCTCTCGTGGAATATGCCAAACTGCCGGTCGAGAGATTTACCCAAGTTCTCGAGGGCAGTGCGGTAGAGAGGTGTTCTAACGTAATGCGATTCTTTGGAGACTTTTCCACAAAGCTCTATGCCTGCGGAGACTACTTTTTCAAGATTCACTACTTCCTTGATGGAGAGATATTGTGTGATATTACAGTTTTGTAACTTTCGTTTCATTACCTTTATGTCTTCCACCACAGCTGGTTTTAGAGAGTCGAGCTTCTTTCTTATCATTCCGAGCTGGGTTTGGTAAGGACGAGTCATAGCCTGATTCAGATTCAGCTGTCTGACGCGACTATCCAGAACTGAGAACGGTGACACGATCAGAGTCATTCTTGATTGAGGATTTGCATGCAGATTAACAACGTTTATATATATATAATAGAATAAGAAAGACGAAGGAAACTTTGAAACGAGCTAGGGTAATTGAAACAAGTAAACTTGAAAATTCAATCCAGACTCAAAGCTCCTCCAACTTATATATCCAACACAGAGAGAAACCAAGGCTATATATAGACTGCAATGCCTGGAACTCCGGCCATTGCCTCGACACTGCCTGTACGTACGAGAGTCTATGAGCCATCCTAGCTAACATATATTTAAAAAGAAGAAAACGAATGACTTGACCTATATAGTCGTCTATGTTCATGTATTCTAGTTAATCTGGATTCTAGTTAGGTTTTAGAATTAAACATAAATAATGCTATATATAATCGAACTAACCTGAGGCTTTGAGTTTTGTGTTGATCGTAGGCTCGTAGCTAGTCCAATCCAGATCGTAGGCTCATATGCTATTTTAAGGAAAATAATGATCAGAAAAAAAAAAAATAAAGCATGTGGGACCGAACCCGTCATGTTAAATACAAAGAAAAAAAAAAAACGAAATCAGATCGCAGTTGTCACCTGAATTCTCATCGTCTCTTCTTACTCACTCAGTGCTCACCAAACAAGACCAAAACTTTCTCATCGTCTCCTCTCCTCTCCTCTCACGACTACAAACGCCCCCATCTCTCACTGTAAAACGAGCAGCCTATGCCTTTGAGGCCCGACCCGGATTTGGGGGAAGACCCGATCGAGAAAGGAGGAGGAGAGTGGATCTGAGACGAAGCGCCGGAATCGGATATGGTCAGAAACCTGAGTGCGAAGCGCCAATCGGGTGGGGCGATAGTGCTGGCGATGTTGATCTCCTTCATCTTCGTAGTATTCTTTTTCTCAATTGGAGATAGTCGGAATTAGGGTTTTTGTGTTGATCTCAATTTTGAACAATATGGCCAAATTCAGAGACAGAATGGAAGATTTCAAAGACGCTGTGCGCCAAGCTGCCATTTCTTCCGGCTACAACGAGGTTCTTCAATCAATCCCTAATCTCTGAATTCACTGCAATTGTTTGGTTTTTACTGTCAAAATCTCAAAAGTGTTGAATCTGCAAAATTTACAGTCCAAATTGGCAGCGATTATGGCCAAGTTCATTATACATGCACCTCGCCAAAGGTCTCCTTTCACCAGAGCTGCTTACAAGACGGTACTGATTTTTGCACACTTCCCAATGCTCTTCTGTTGTTCTTCTTTCGGCCATTGTAGCTCTTCTGATTAACTCTAATTGGAATGTTTGGATGAAAGACTAATGTTTTACTATGAAATTGTATTATTTTCTGATTCTTCACATGGAACTAGCTTTTGAAATATGCATTGGCCTATGGTTTAATTGTGAAGCATATAGAAAACCTGTTATGTAGCTTTTTTCTGTTTTAAGGCCCGGTTTAGTTATTAGATCAAATGGGGACTAAGACGTGTAATTCGATGCATCTGTAGTTCTCATATCTGATTTAGTAGCTAAGAAATAAGACGTGATTTAAGGACCCCATGAGAGTGTGTGTGTGTGCCTGTGTGTCAATCAATAGTGTATGAAGCAAGACATTTCCCCCAACACTAGGGTGGACTGCCTCTGCGAGTCTTAAACAAACTAGTTTTGTTTGGATACTTTTGTGGATTTATGCAAGCTTTTTCTATGTCTAAGAAATGGTGTCAATTTCCCCTGGATGAACTCAAGTTATTGCTTTAATTCAACTCTACTAAGCCTGTTGCTGATTTTTGTGTCTCTATTCTCTGAATTATAGATTTGTAGTCATGCCTAATTGATTGGAAATATATTTAGTAGACATATGGCTGATCTTTCTTTTTGCATGTCCAATTCTCATTATATCTATTGTTGCTGCATAACACCCAAAAAGAAAAGAAAGTTTTTGTGTTTGCCAATAATTCTTAATACTTTTTACACTCAGACAACTAAAGGAAGTGTATTTAAGTGTGAGTGCTGATTCTATATGTATTCTATCTCTTAGTATCCTCCGACATCCAATTCACTCCCTTCTATGCTATTTCATGTCTCCACATTCTAGTTCTCTGAACATTCTTCTTCAGACTTGGTGTAGATTGTATATTATGTTATATTGGACAACCTTGTTGTAAATTATAACTTTACCTTACCACCAACAGCATCTAATTGTGGTTTTCTGGGCAAATCATGGTAAGCCCAACCACAGGACATTGCCAGTGTTTAACCCATTTGCTTTGATACATGAATCAGCTTGAAAGCATTGGAGCTCTGGAACAGTTTATGTTGAAACATCGAAAGGATTATGTGGATCGGCATCACACCACTGAACATGAGAGAGATAGCATTGAGCAGGAAGTAAGTTCTCAATTGGCATAGTGATATTCTCCGTTTGGTTATAAAAATTGTTGAAAAAAAAAAATCAGAGAATTATTCCTCTGATTCTACTCAGTGCTACCTGTTATATATCAATTCCTGGACTTAGTTTGCTCTTCAGTAAATCCTTTTTGGACTTTAGTTTGTTATTTTTTTTCTTTTTTTCTAGGTGAAATATATTTTCGTATACTTGCCAATCAAGTTGTATGGTTTTCTCTGTGCTTACTCCTATCTCTATATGCAGGTTAATGCTTTTATTAAAGCGTGCCAAGAACAAATTAATGTTCTCAAAAATAGCATTAATGATGAGGAGGCACAGTCAAAGGGCTGGCTTGGTATTAGGGCTGATCACTCTAATGCTGATACTATAGCACACAAGCATGGGGTGGTATGATTCTTTCTCATGTTATATAAGTTTGTCCATTTATACTGTAGTCTGTGTTCATAAGCCTAAGTACTCTAAGGCACTAACCCTACCTTTTTTCTTGATTCTGTTGGATATGGAAAGCATCCTGTTTCTTGTTCTTTCTTAAGCTAATTTTTCCTTGGCCATATTATTGGGAAAATTATTAATATCCTGGCAAGTTAAGTAGGAATTTTATATTCCTCAACTTTTCAAAAATTGACATCATGGTGTTATTTAACTTTTTCTGATGCATGTGCTCAAACCTGCAGGTTTTGATTTTAAGTGAGAGACTTCATTCTGTCACGTCACAGTATGATCAGCTAAGATCCATACGCTTCCAAGATACCTTTAGCAGAGCAACACCAAGAAGAAAACTTAACCGGAATCCCAAATCAAAATCCGAAGATACCTCCAATTCTAACAATTTAGAGGTCCGAGAACCTGAAGCATTTCAGGCGCAGTCTCTAACCGTCCAACAACAGCTCTTGGATGATGAAACACGCGCCCTTCAGGTCATCAGAATCTGGGCTCCATTGATCTCTTTAACCTAGCTCCACTATGTTTTAAGCTACAAACCTTCAAGTATATAAAGTTGCTTACAGTTTATATATTGCTGTTCTTGCCGTGCAATGCAGGTAGAGCTGACTAGCCTTCTAGATGCAGTTCAGGAAACTGAAACTAAGATGGTGGAAATGTCTGCACTAAATCACCTTCTGTCTACACATGTTCTGCAACAACGTGAACAAATAGAGCAACTATATGACCAAGTGAGTGGTTATCTGATATGCGTCACTTCATGATTTTTGTTTACAACATTCTCCCACTGTTTCCCTTCGCCGTTTATTACTTAATCACTGGTTTATAGTTGCATCTTGTATAAAGCATTAGTGTGTATTTCAAAGATCTACTGCTAATTATCCTTGTGCACTCCAACAGGCAGTTGAAGCCACACACAATGTAGATCTCGGCAACAAAGAGCTTTCCAAAGCAATCCAGAGAAATACCGGCAGCAGGACCTTTCTTTTGCTCTTCCTATTTGTACTTACTTTTTCCATTATCTTCCTTGATTGGTATAGTTAAAAACTTAAAATGTACCGAGTTACCATAGTTTTGATAATACACACTCACTTAGGGAATATATGCTCATGTAACTTCCACAAAGGAAATTGGAAAACGTTCAAAAATTTGAGTTCAGTGATTTTTCAGTATTCACAGTTTGATGGAAATCTATATATATGCAATTGTTGTATGGTGTTTGTTTTTTGTTTTGCCCTTTTGCCCAAGCTAAAGAAGAAAGATTTGAGCCATTTCGAAGTTAATTGGTTATTTCATGTCCAGTAAGGATATTCCAATGTGATTGAATGAACTATCATCTGCCTCTTTCGGTATTCATAACTTTTTTCCCACTCCTTTGTGACAAATCTTACCAATAAGAGGTTTTTTTTATTTAAAAAAAAAAGTTCTTTCAAAAATCCCAACCCTTATATTTCCCATGTGCAAAAATAACTAATAATCAGCACACACCGGATATAAAATTTACCTCATTGCATCTCTCTACTCTTTCAAAAATCTCAAGAATTCTATGACTTCCCTCTCATACATGACTTTTTGGTAATATTTCTTTCTTTTTGGTCACAAAAGTTATGTAAATATTCAATACACTAATTCACTGGCTTCCAACCAAAATGGGAAAAATGCGTAAAAGAGTGGGTATACCAAATTTATAGGGCTCAAATACAAAAAGATTTGACCAAAAGAAAATATAAAAGTATATATATCTTCAAAATTTAAAAAAAAAAAAAAATTAAAGGAAAGAAAAAACAAACACCAAAAACACTTTAATAAAAAAAAAAAAAATTAAAAACACAAAAGAAGTAAAACTTTCAAACAAAGCCCTGGGTAGTTCGAAGACTAGAGAGCCCCCTACACACCCAGTCTTCCTTTTCTTCAAGCGGCCACCGCCCACCTCCAGATTCACCTCTTCTCGATTTCCAGGTAACCTTCAGATTCCATCAAAACTTTATCCCTATTCTCTTTATTCTTTCAAATTTGCGTCAGCAATCATGAACATGTTAATCAATTTACAAAATTTATCTGCAAATGACTGTTTTGGTGGGTTGTATTGGAAGAAATGGTAACTCTCAGCTCTGCCCATGTTAGCAGTTAGTACAATTCTGGTTCTGATCTGATCACCGATGAAGTTGGTTTCTTTCCAAATCTTAGATTAGGCATCGAAATTGGGTGCTTTTCTCTTAGACTTGAATCCCACATCTGATATATATAGTTCAGAGACTCTATTAGCTAAGTTTGGGCTTTCTACCCTTATAGCACATTGTAAGGATGGGTTGCAATTTCTTTATTTTTATCGGTTGAAATGTTTTTTGGAAAACAAAATTTCATGTAAGATAGTCTATGTATTAGTAGTAGTAGAAGTAGTTGGGTGATGTGCTGAAGAATTGCACAGACTCGGTTTTAAGCATAGATTTTCAAGCGAAATGCAAATGGCGTAATGTCATGAAAGTGGGAAGAGATAGATTTGGTCTGCTTGGTGTTAAGATCATAGTTATGTTGGGGATGAATAATTAGGATTTGTTCCAAACTAATCGGGTTTGTCTTTCTTTAATCAAAGGGTTTAGTAGTCTACATTTGTGATTGCATTATAAGTGATGAGTAAAAGTTGGAATAGTGATACTATTTCTGTTTTGGTGTTTGAGGCCGTCATCATGTCGAGATGTAGTCACGTTTTCTGTTTGATTTTACTATGAAGCTCATGCTAGAAATTATATGAACTTGAATTGAATTTTGAATTTTGAATTTTGAATTTCTTCTGCCCAAAAGTTTCAGTTCTTATTCGAGTTACCTATACTTTGGCTTATATATTTTCTAGTAACCAGTATTTTATTTTTGGTTGTTAAGACTAGACAACATGAGAACAATGGCAGCAGGGACAACCTTGCAGCTCTCGTGCTTCTCTGCAATGAATCGCCACCTCCACCTCTCAAGACGTCCTTCACTCCTTTGCACAAGCACTCTTCGCCCAAAGTCTCTATCTATTCTTGCTATGAGTCTTGAAAGCGGTTCAAAGACCAAGATTAGTGCTAGTTACACAGGGGATGCATCACCTGCAAAGTCAGATCCCATTTTAGATGAGGATCAAGTTGTTCAACCGAAACGAGCAGCCAAGATTCATGATTTCTGTTTCGGAATTCCATTTGGTGGGATGGTTCTGAGTGGTGGACTTCTTGGTTTTGTTTTCACCAGAAATCCTGCCACACTGGGATCCGGCATCCTGTTTGGAGGGACATTGCTAGCCCTTAGCATCTTTAGCTTAAAGATCTGGAGGCAAGGAAAATCCAGTTTACCCTTCATTGTAGGACAAGCCGCTTTGGCTGCGGTTCTTCTATGGAAAAACCTTCAGACCTACGCAGTGACAAAGAAAGTGTTTCCAACAGGATTTTATGCTGCTGTTAGTGCTGCAATGATCTGCTTCTATTCGTATGTCCTTCTCTCCGGAGGAAACCCACCGCCAAAGAAGTTGAAGACATCGGCAACTGTCGCATCATGATAAGATCTGATTGTCTGACTAGGTATAAACTATACAGGTTTGAGAGTTTGCAGGGACTAGTTGTACTGATTTATACGAACTGCAGAGGTGTTTGTTGATGAATAAAATGTCAATGTTAACTTAACGGCGAGGCTTCAAATAGCATCGAATATGAATTTGATTCGTGTTTTTATTTTCTATTGTCTTGGATGCATGCAAGAACTGTTCTCTTATCCACACTACACATCTTTCATCATAGTTTACATCAACCGAACCCCTTTACTGATGTATAAATAGTATTATATTTACGTCATTGGTTTATGAGTTCATCGATTGGGCAAGAAGATCAATCCCTCCACTCCTCTACCCACTGCAGATCTCTTCGAGTTCATCGTCATCTCACCTATCTACCATTCTGTATAGTCATCCTCTAGCAGCATCGACGACAAAGACCAATGTGGGTGCCGAGGTCGGTGGAGGACTTCACCTCTATCTACTGATCTTGGAGAGTACTTTGTCCCCCTCATCCTTTTTTCGTTGTTGTGCCATTTGCGGTTCATAGACCGTTGATGTTCTACTCTTGGGGACCTTCCAAAGGCTGTCTTTCCGAGATTTGGTTCCATGGTATTCACGAGTGACTCTAGCCTTTGTTAGAACTTCTCATAGCTGTGATGTAATAGTTACAACTCTAACTATGAAGTCTCATTTAGAGGTTCATATAGCATCCAATTGGTACTCACCTCCAACCATGAGATGTTATAAGGAGAGTTATTTTATCTTTGATTAAAATATAATATAAATATATTATTTATCAATATTATATTAAAAATGTATGGTGCCGAGCTACTGTTTATGATCATATTTATGGAATGGTTACAGATTTGATATTTGATTTGAGGCCGAATACTATATTTTTTAGACCAACTCTATCTTATTAGAGTTGCCTATGATTAGCGTTGCCGTTAACGTCTCATATCTAGTTTGCAGTCAAGGAGAACATAGCATCCATAATCCATTAAACAAGACCTTAAAAACATACAAGTGGTCAAGTGGATGTTAAAATTAGGTCAATGACCCAATAATAATGCTTTTTCTACCAAAATTTACAATTCTCATTGACAAAAAAAAAAAACAAAAAAACAAAAAAAAAAAAGTGAACAGTAACCATAAGCCCCTGCCCCATCTTCATCTTCACCGTCACATTTCCATTTTCCCTGCATCACTCTGAAACCTCCGGGCCCCACCAAGGAAAACAAACCCACCACCTCTAAAGCGGCCACATGTCTCCATTCCCTCACACCTGCCCGCGTAGGGACCACCACACGCGAGCGCCGCCTCGGCAATAGTGCTCAAACGGTCCCGTTTCGTCCCCACCTTGGGCCCCGCTCCCACCTTTCACATGGTCACGTTAGGGAACCCTGTGGTGGCCCACACCCAAAAAAACAAATATATTCTCAGGCCCCCACCCACCCACCCTTCTTTACACGGTCCACAGAGCCAAAACCCAACCCTACCCTACCCCGCTCCCCCCCTGTGGGCCCGCCACGCCCGCCTAATCCGACCCCACTCTCCACGCCCTCACGTGACCACGTGCTCAAAGTAGGAAATGCTAAAAACCCTAGCTGAACGACGACGGAGCGGGAACCAAGAGACCGCCGAGATTTCGCGGACGTCAATGCTTCGACGACCCGGACATGAATTGGAGCTCCGTTTTGTCGCGGATTTCCAGCGAGAAGTCTCGGAGGGTGGTGGTCGTCGCGTCGGTGCTGTTCGCTATGGTGGCGGAGGCTGGGGGAATCGGAACGGGGGACAGAAACGACAGCGTATTGGAGACCGGAGTGACGACGTTGCCCATGGAGGAGACGAAGGAGGAGATGGGCCGGGCCGACATGTTGAGGAAAGGCGAGGCGGCGGCGGTGGCCGGGAATGTAAACAGGTGGGGGGCCTGCGTTTGAGGGACCATGAAGAAGGTCCCCGGAACGACGCCGTTTGAGGTCACGGCCCACATGGGGACCATGCTTTGGTGAACCGGCTGTGGCGGTGGCGGTGGTGTCGGTTGTTGGAGGGTGGTCGCGGTCAGAGGAGCCAGGCCAGCCGAAACGCTGTCGTTTAGGTCCACGTAGTCGCTATTGCAAGGACGTTTGCGTTTCTTCGACGGGTCGCCGGGTTTCGGGTCGGGCGCGGTGGTTGGGATTTTGAGGGACCCGTTGACGGACATGGCGATCGCCGGGACGGTTCCGGTACCGGTAGCGGCTATTATCGCCGGCTCGGCGTGCTCCAGCAGCCACCGGATGGTCTCGCCGTCGGACTTGTGCCCGAGCTCCCGGGTCAGCTGGAAGATCCGGGCCGCGCACGTGGCGGGCATTCGGATCCTCCGGCCGCGGCCCTCAACCTTCGTGTGCCGGTCCTTCGTCGACGACCGTTTCGGCTTGCTCACCGCCATAGTCAGAGCCGGCGACCTCTGCTCGGGTTCGTGCTCTTCCTTCAGGACAAGAGCCTGAGACGGCGGAGAATCGGTCTCGGCGCGGTCGGTGGGGTCCACTCCTGCGGCGGCTGCGGTGTGTTGCCCGGGTTCAAATTCTTGGTTTTGAAGCATGGCGATTAAAACGAAGGAAGACCCAGTTGAGAAGGATGAAAACCCAGAAGGAAACTGGGAAGAAGAAACGAGAGAGTTGCAGAGAGAGAGAGAGAGAGAGAGAGATATTTGAGTGCGACACAGAGACTGGAGGGAAGCTTAAAAACGAAGCCTTTTGTGTGGGAGAGACTGGTTATTTATACGGAGTGGGACGGCTTACAGTAGACGTATTATTTAATTGTTGTGGAATTTTATGGTAATTGGCAGGAAAAGATGGAAGAGAATCCGACGGTTCGTTGCCCATCGCACATCGAGTTGGACGAAGGGATGCTGACACGTGGTTGGACCCATTGGATAGGGTTTTATCTGTTCGGGTGGGTCAAACGTCGTGATGGGTCCAATGAAAAAAATTATATTATTATTTGTCAATCTAACAAAATAAATTACAACTTAGTTCATCTAATACAACCACAAACTAAATTATCGAAAAAGAAGACATGACTCTGCTAAATCATGACACCAACTCTGACTCTTTGCGCTACTGAATCGTGACCAACATTGGCAATTGCATCAGCTAAAAAGTTTGCTTCCGTTACACCAAAAAAAAGTTCGCTTCCCACTTCACACATATGAAGGATACAGTGTTCAATAAACTCTTCAACTATAGAATTTCTCGTACCAAGTTTTTGATTTTCCAAGAAATTTTAATGCGTCCTAATATTCAATAAGTGATGATCAGTAGAAGAATTAATAGAGGTAAGAAAATTAAGCCACTCAATAAAAGAAGCATTCCAATATTATTATTGTTTCTAAAATAATATAATTGTTACTTCAAAAAAAAAAATTGTTGTTTCTTTCTTTTGCTCATAAATTTTTTTTTTGGACAAAACAAAAATTATAATTCTCGTGTGAGATCAATATTGGCCTTTAAGTTTTAATTCAAGACAATTATAAGTATTAGGACCAAAAAAGAAAACGTCGACTGACAGGACCCGCCCCGGATTTCACCCTGAAATCCGAAGTGACCCTGCGGGGCCCACCTTAGAAGAAATTCTACCAAAAATTCGGCGGAACTTCCCCTAAAATGGGCAACCCAAACCTGTAGGGAACATTTACACTTCTCAATCGAATCATCCTTATGCCCCTGGAGCCACCCTGCTCCCCAAATCAACATCAATCTCCAATTCACAAAACACATATCTCAACTTGAATAACATAAATCCCATAGGTAATCAGAGCAATTCTAACAGAAAGGTATATGAGGAAAACCTAATTCAAAGGCAGATGCGGAAGCCATGCTGCTGACTATGCCTCAATTTCGTGTACGCCCGACCTCAACTCATTCGCCTGCAAACTGGGCATTTGAAACCGAAGGGCCCAGGGGAAAAGTATTGAAAACACGTTAGTGTGAGTGGACAAAAATAAACAATTTTTAAACAAAAGGGATTTTATACTTTCCCACATTTAATTCATTAAAAACTCTCGATGCATGCAACGATTTAGAAAACAAATCACGAGAAGCTCCGCTCAAGAAAAACCGACTAGCCCCGCTAGTCAGAAACAACTGAGAAAAAAGATCGAAACTCCAATACTCAACAGGATAAGACCAGCCCCGCTGGTTACACGGAAATCAGACTAGGCCCCGCTAGTCGAGAAATAATAGGATATGGGGAAGATATATCACCATACGGGTAATGGAGCCTCCCAGGCTCTACCTACCCTCAACTGCCACTCACACATTGATTGTGCGAGGAGGAGAACTAATAACCTCGACTGCCACCCACGTGAGGAGGAGAATAAATCACCTCTACTGCCACTCACCAACACAAAGTAGGTGAGGAGGAGAACAAGCTACCTCAACTGCCACTCACCAACACAAAGTCAGTGAGGAGGAGACCTAATCACATAACCCGCGTATGGTGAGGAAAAATGATCGAAAACCAGTAAATCCATGTAGCTTCCCCACATTTCTCACGAGATAGAAACCATGTATTCAACGACGTGACCCCGCACGCCAAGATTACTCTCAATCTCAAAATGGATAAGTGAGAAATAGGAATAAATCGACGGCGTGGCCCACACGCCCAAATATTCTCAAATCCGTGACCAAAAATGGAAATTTACTATTATGGTTATTATTTCCCTATTATTTTAAAGGAAAGTGGGTAAAAAAGGAGAGAGAGAGAGAGTGAAATCGGGAGAACCCGATTCCAGCCCCCCCCCCCCTTCTTTCTTCTTTTTCTCTTCTTTCTTTCCTTTCCTTGCTGCGAAACCGGAACCCATTTCCGGCGAAATCACCGCCACCGTCCGCACCACCGGCCATTAGAGGATCCTCTCTTCCTCCTCTTGCATCTAAGGTAAGATTTCTGATTTGGGTAGCCTTGATTTGAGAAGAAATTGGTGAGGGATTTCAAAAAAAAGGGAAAATCGGGTTTTGCTTTGATCTCCGGTTTCCGGCGGTTTCCGGCCGGATTCCTTGAGGGTTTTGGTTGTTGGTGAGGTGCTGAACGTGTTCCTAACCTTGTTGCAGCTTGTTTTGATCTATGGAGGAAGATTTGAAGGTGTTTGAGCGTGTGAACAGTAACTGTCGGGTTCTTGGTTTTTGTTTGATTTCTCCGGCCTTTTCTGCTTGATTTTGGTTGTTGTTGCAGGTATGGAAGTTGATGGGTGTGTTGTTGAGATTAATATTGTTTTTGGGTTGAGACTGATATTTGTGAAATTGGAGTTGTGATTTGGGGAGCAGATGGCTCCAGGAGAATAAGGATGGATGATTTAGAAGTGTAAATGTTTTCCTACAGGTTTTGGGTAGCCTACTTTTAGGGGAAGTTCCGCCAAATTTTTGGTAGAATTTCTTCTAAAGTGGGCCCCGCAGGGCCACTTCGGATTTCGGGGTGAAATCCGGGGCGGGTCTTGTCATCGACTTTGGCTCTGTTAGGGTTTCTTCCTCTAGCCGTCCAATTGATTGAGTACGATAAGAAGATGGTGGTGGTGGCTCCCTCAGCACTGTCAGAAGAGGCCATGGTGAGCCTGCTTGGTGGAGATGATGCTATCCACGATTCTTTTTTCTATCTCTGTGGCCGACTTTTTTCAAAGAAAGCGGTGGTGCTTTCGTCGTTCTCAGCTGCAATCTCCAATATTTGGGGATTGAAGGAGAGGGTTCTAATCCGGCAAGAGGAGGAGGACATCTTTGTCTTCCAATTTAAAGAGATGGAGGTGAAGAATCGAGTACTCTCGGAGGGTCCTTGGTTCTACAACAACTCTATGTTGTTGTTGGAGGACTATGATGGGGTCTCTGCCCTAGAAGTGGCGTCGCTGCATCTTCTTTAAGGTGTGGGTGGCTGTGAGAGGGTTGCAGATTGCGATGCAGAATGAGAAAGCTCTAACCATAATTGAACGGGCGTTGGGGGACTTTGTTCGAGTTGACCAGGGGGCGGTGTTGAGAAAGGATCCCGTCTAGAGGATCCGTGTGATTCATGACGTTTGCCGGCGGATCTGGGCCCGACAAAGGTTTGAGTTCTCGCCGGTTGTTTCGGTGATGGTGGAATTACAGTATGAGAAGTGTCATGGGCTCTGTGCGCCTTGTGGGTTTTTTGGCCATAGGGTGCTCTTTGTGACAAGAGGATGGCGGTGGAGACGCTCGCGTTGGTGGTGCCGGGTAGGGAGGCATCGAACCGTGAAGGTCTAGATTCGACGTCCGGAGTGTGACCTTCTGTGACGGAGGTTGTGGGGCTGGAGGGTCTTTCTGTGGTGTCGGCGGTACTGGGTCTGGTGACGGAAGCGACTGGAGAGCAGGTGGGGGTGTTGGGTGGACCGGCGTCGGAGGTTGCAAAAGCTGCAACTGGGTTGGCTGCTCCCAAAAAACCAGCTGGAAACCCTAATTTTGAATTAGGGTTGACAACAGGTTTGACTGGGACTTTGAATGGGTTTGGTGGGTCGGGGGATTTAGGTTTGAGTAGTGTTTGACTGGGTTTGAGGGGTCTGCTGGGCCTTCTACTAGGCTTGTTGCTGGAAGAAGTCCAAATTTGGGCTTAGGTGTGAGAAAGAAGGTATTTAAACCTAGTTTGGCAATTATCCCTCCGGAATTCCAACTTGGTGAGTTGGTAGAGGTTCCGATTTCGATGGGAGTAGTTCCAAAGAAGAAGGGTCGTCCGTTTGGACGCCAGACTAAACGTTTACTATCTCCAGAGAAAGCGGATGGTAATAATGCATGTGTGGTTTTATGCTCCAACTCAAATGGGAAGGAGCTGCTTATTGATTAATTGTTTCAATCTGGGGTTTAAGCTTGTGTAAGGGTGATTTAGTTTCTATGAGTCTTCTATGACGTTTCTAGTTCCTTCCTTGTACCACAATTGCGTGTCTGGCAAGGGAGGGCTAGTTGAATGATTTCTTAATTGTGAGCTTCAATTCCCAATGATGTTAATTAGTTTGCTTAGATTGGATAGGTTTTACCGGATTTTCTTGCCGGAATTCTTTTGTAAATTTTGTAAGCTATAGCCAATTGGTTGTTGATTATTTGAATAACAATCAACTTCTATTCAAAAATATTGCCCTTTAATTTTATTTTACATAGAAAATGAGAAATGAGAAACACAAATTTGTTATTTTTATTTTCACTTATATTATACTGCTTTCTCATCCCTTTGAGAAGACATTGGAGTTTATGAGAATAAGAGCATGTTTAACAAATACTCTATCTTTACTCCTTATCTATTTTGGAGAGCATGTGTAGCTTATCTAATCTATTTTTAGAAAGAGATTAGGCTCAAGGGTTTATGTCCACTTCTAGAGTATTAGGCTCAAGGGTTTTTGTCCATTTATCCCATTTCTAGGGATTTTTTTCCCACTTACCCCATTAAGTTTTTTTAATTCCCTCTTACCCAATACACTCTAAGGGAGTCTTCCCTAATACCTCATTAAGATTTTTTTTTTGTTTTTAATTTTTTTTTAATATCATTTTACCCCTCACCCCTTTCAGAAAACCTCACCGGAAATGTTTATTACCCCAATAGACATCTATTGCCCACCAATAAAGGGGCAATAGAGGTCTATTGCCCCCCATAGGACTTTCAGTCGCCAGAATAAGAACTAATCTTCCTAGATTTAGACAAATAAAACTTTGATTAAAGAAAAAAAATGAGAATATTACATCAATTCAAAACATCTATTGTCCCCCAATAGACCCTTAACACACTTCTTTTGGCCCAATAAAACCTTTTTTTTTCCTTCATTTTTTCTTCCATTCTGGGCCTTCTGCCCCATTTTACCAAAAAAAGGGAAAGAAAAGCTAGAAATTCTCTAAATATTCCTCTGATACAACACCACACTAAATCAAAACCCAACACACAAAACCAATCAAACCAATCCAAAACACCCGAAAATTCAAAAACAAATACACACCATTATAAACATGAACATTCTTATTCAAACCTATCAATGGCTGAACTACTGGGTTCACTCCCCTGAGCTGCAAAGTAGCTCCAAAAAAGTGCATATAAGGTGTTCGACCATTTGCCGCAGAGAAGCTGTTGCTGAACTCCTCCTCTACTCCAGACACGATTTCGGAACCTGATGAATCAAGAAGAAGAAGCTTCCTGCTGCCTAAGCTATCTGGGCCCCTCCGCCGTCGTCAATCATTTCCTGGCCGAACTGTTTCACATCTTCGTAGAGCTTCTCCACTCTCTGCCACCAGAATTCCTTGTTGCGAATCGCCGGCGGCTCTGCGTCGGCCATGGAGTCCTTCGTTTCAATTTCATCGTCGACGAGGCGTCCAGAGGCCATCGACGATGTCGTCTGGTCGTCCTTGTCAGCGCGACGGCGGTTGAACGTGGCCGAGCTCACCGGCGAGCTGCAGCGGAATCTGGGCTAGATGTCGAACCGCGCCGGAGCTGGAGATCGGGGAGCGAATCGAAGCCGACCGGAGGTGGAGAGAGAGAGAGAGAGAGGATCGAGGCCTGCCGGAGGTGGAGATTGGACCGAATCGACGCCGGCTGAAGGTGGAGAGAGAGAGAGAGAGTTTCAGATCGGGAGGAGAGAGAGAGTTTCAGATCGGGAGGAGAAAGAGAGAGAGGGGTTGATGTTGATGACGTCATTGTAATTCTTTAATTAGTTTGAGGGCAAAATGATCATTTTCTATTTTGGTAGGTGGGAACAAATATCTCTTGCTGGGTAAGTGGGATAATTTTCCCTCATTTTGGGGCTTTGGGTCAAGGACCCTTTTATCAATTTCGCAGCTGTATCTGGCTCCTAAGTGGCTCTTTACCACTAAAGCAAGATGAGGCTATCTATTATTTTTGTTAATTCAAAACATTCTTTTTAAGTAGTTTTGTATAATATACTTAAACTATTTTTTCTTTATTCAATAAATAATATAAATTCAAAACTAGCTAAAACAGTGAAAACGTATTTTAAAAATGACTGGTCAAAATGACTTTTTAGCTATTTTGACTAAAATTTGACTAAAAAATGAATCAAATCAGACTAAATTGTGCAATTGTATATACATATGGAAATATTTATTATATGAATTACCATATCAAAAACTATTATGGTATTTTTTTTTTTTGAAATTAAGTGTTGCCAGATTTGTTTCCGTGCGGCAACATAGTGGGAAAGCTATGCTATTTGCAATGATGTTTCTTCGTGATAGAGTTAACTTTCCGGAATGTCACCGCTATGTCAAAACAAATGGAGTAGCCATTCGTGCACTCTTTGCTAATTGGTGCTTGCCAGAATACTTAGATTTTGTGGAGAGTCTTGGTATTATTTCAGGATGTTCTCTTTATGCTTATTGTAATTAGGGGTTCAAGCTTTACGTCCCCCCTTTGTATTCTGCAATTTCATTAATCAAGGCTCGAGGGCAGCCGCACTAGCCCCCTTTCAAAAAAAAAAAAAACTATTATGGTATTTAACGAATGAAATTTGGCAAAACACAAATTTTGCAAGATATTTAAAGTTGAAATTTCTAATTCTTTTGAAAAAAAATAGTACAAATTAAAAATAATTATAATTATATACCAATTATCACTAAGTGATCAATAATTTTTAATCAGAGAACTCCTTGTTATGCAAGTAATGTAACTCATTAACGCTCACTTATGAAATCAAAAGTTGTCCGATAAACTAAACAGTATCCCCCAATAGTTGACAATAACTTAACATAACATTGAAATTCCAGCAACTACATGATATTGCAGTATGCAATTCAACATTGTCCTTAATCATTTGCCTGGATGAGCAAAAAAACTCTTGGTACCACTATACATGACAATTAGTCTGAAATAAACCCTTTTACTGACGTGAGAAATAAAAAGAGGATCGAGCAAAGCAAATGAGCCAATGAGGCGAAGATAGTACGTAGGACCAAGTGTCTTGAGCCAATTGTTCTCTTGCTTTATTCTCTTTTCATCAAAAGTTGGCTCAATTATACCGCCTAATTATTCGACTTGAATCCATATTGAATCTGCAGCCAATTGTTATGTCCATAGTCATTGCACCGCATAATGAGCCGGCGATACATAAATTTCAGGCAGCGATGAGCATAAGGCCACGTTTCAATATTTTCTGATCACTTCAAAAATAAATAAAAAATGTCGATAGCAAAATCCGCCAATGTAGCTAGTCTTTAGTTAGCTCATGATCTACATATTGATCACATTGAGGTGGAATCAGACTCTGTTATTCTTATTAATCTCATCAATAATTCTGATACAAGTTTGCATCCCCTTGATGCTCTGTTGGGAAATTGTATAGAGCTAATGGGGAAATTTACCGGTTATTTACAATTTCACATAATCACCTTGATGGCTTGGCTAAGCAGTAAGCACAGTAAAAATCAAGAATGGGGCAAACTTCATTGCTCAAAGTTGTTCTTGATGATATTGAGGGCCTGGTGAGGCCTAGAGTTGTTGTTAGAGCTTAGAGTTGGGCCTTTTCAATCTGTAATACTAGGCCTCCTTGAGAACCATTGCATGATAAAGCCTTATTCCCAAGATGAACAAAAGAGACTACCTTTAGCATTTCTGAGTTTAAGATGGCAACATAATGTTGTCATAATATACTCATAATTTCTTCATTAATTGTTACTATAGCATTTTACATATTCAAAATCAGGAAACAAAATCTGAGAAAACAAAGATCAAGTTAAATAAATTTGATATATGATGAATTTAGTAAAACTATTTTTCTCTTTTCTTAATCTCGTCTCAACATTTTGGTCTCCATTTAAAAAAAATAAAAAATAAATAAAACTGATTTAACTAAACAAAACAAATTTCTATAAAGAAAAAGCAAAACAAAACCCGACCCGATCTCATAAAAAAACCCGGTACACACTCCATTCACATTTCACCGTATCTGTTTCCCCTATTTCACGCTCTCCTTGTTTCTCTTCCTTTCACTCAAATCAGGTCTCCTTCTTCCTCCTCCTCCTCACTCCGAAGAACCCTAATTTTCTGCTCGCAATCTTCCTTCGGTACGTTTATTTCCCACTCTTCTTAATCCTCCGCTTCAATTTTCTCAGCTGCAACGTGTTTCTCTGAAAAGATTGCTTTTTTTTTTTTTTTACCTGTATTCTTTTTGCTTTTGAGGGTTGAAATTGAGAGAAGGACCATGAAACTGGTGCTGGATTTTTGTAATTTTGTGGTTTTGAGCTGATTTTTGTGTGCTTAATTTTGAAGCTGATCCATGGCGACATTGGACTCCGACGTGCCGATGATCCCGGTAGGTGAGGGCTCCAGCTCTGCAGGTCCTTCCTCGACTAAGAGGCCCAAGCGATTTGAGATCAAGAAGTGGAACGCCGTCGCTCTCTGGGCCTGGGGTAAGCTACTACTCTAAACCCTAACCCTAATTCCTGTGGCTTCCTTTTGGGTTTGGAATTCCGGTTTATGGTGTAGTAATGTTTGTTTTGTTTGTTGCGTGTAGATATTGTTGTGGATAATTGCGCCATTTGCAGGAACCATATTATGGACCTCTGTGAGTTTCTGTTCTTCTTTGGGTTTTGATTTTTTCTTCTTTTTTGAGTGTGTTATTTGTTGGCTGATCAGATTGTTTGTTTGGTGTGGTGGTGATTAGGCATCGAGTGCCAAGCGAACCAGGCAAGCGCTACGAGTGAGGAGTGTACTGTTGCTTGGGGTATGCTTCAGCTTTCAACCTTGATTTCCTGTAGTTTAGATTTGCTTTCATAAATTGGGACTTTAACTATCTATAACATGTATATTCTTAAAAAGTATGCTAATATTTATAGTTTAAAGCATAATTTGTATTCTTGAATTGAAGTTGTAATAGGGGAAAGGAAAAAAAATTCAGCAAATTACCATCATTTCACTCTGCACTTCAATGTCGTGGTTGAAAAATTATACATGGATTTCTTCTAAAAGATTACTGGCTCTGTTAGGTTCTTTTTGTATAAGGTCCTTTCCAAAAGTGGTATTACTGTATTTTGGTTTTTACTTTCTGTTCTTTGATATGCATTCTGTCACTTCATCTAGGAAATAAGAGATTGCATACATGATATGCCATTTCAGGTTGATGTTTGAAATGGATGCTGCTACTGATAGTGTTCTGGTACTGAGTTGTCGTTTTGACTGGTTGTAGAAATAGTGAATCAGGCATTATGCATCTAGGTTTAAGCATGTGGTGTCTCTTTTTCTGAACTGTTGGTTATATCTCTGCAGGGGTTTGTAACCATGCCTTCCACTTCCACTGCATAAGCAGATGGCTCAAGACTCGTCAAGTGTGTCCCTTGGGTAAGATATAGCATTATCACCCTCTTCTTAATTCTTAGCTATCTGTAGACATTCTGTCTTTTCAGGACTACATTGTTTTCTTCCTAATTTGTATTGTGGTTCTCTTTTGTTAACCCAGATAACAGCGAGTGGGAGTTCCAGAAGTATGGTCACTAGAATCTTTCATCTGGTTCAGTGTTGGATTTTCTTTGCACATTGTCAAATTCAGATCTGCGGTGAACTTGCTGCTTGGACAATGTCAAGGAGGGTCTTATACCTTTTGTCTATCCTTCCTATTTATATGTATTTTTGTGCTTTATATGGAGTTGTTGCTACTGGAACCCATATATTTTTGTTGAGCATTTAGCTGCACACAGTATGGATTGTGAATTTGCTATTGTCAAAGGTCAACTTCATTGTGCTCTTACTAGCATTTTGAATTATGCTATAACTTTTCACCCATATTGAGGTTGGTTTCTATTAGATATGTCATTGTTCTACCTTAGGCATAATATGCTGCATGTGCAATAGCTAGCCAGTTGTGGCAAGCCCGGCGAGACTGCAATCGCACACTTTGGTTCAAGGATAGATAGTGGGAGTATAGTTTATCCAGAGATATTTAATCTTGTTCAGAATCAGATAGAGATATGAATTAAGAGATATGGAGGGACAGTTCCAATCGGAATATCTTTGTGCTTTTACAAGGGTTGTACTTGTAACACATCTCTTAGAATAAAGGTGATTTGAGTAATCGTTACTACAGAACCTCAAGATGCAATGCTTTTGCCAATGTTACATATCACCTTTTAAGTAGTCGTAGAAGCATTAACAAAGCATGAAGGAAGAACAAGCTCTCTCAAATGCTAGTGTACCATTTGGAGAAGAGCAAGATTTGACTAGGTGAGCAGCAGAACTTCGAAGAAAAACAAAGCTTCCTACAATTAATTAACTACTCTCCAATGAGTCCAATCTCGAGTCAATCAAAAGTAAAATGATTTGACCATGAATTGCTCTAGGTGTTTCGGCCTAGAAAAACCACAGAACTCCATTTTATGACCAGCTTCCTCTAAATTATCTCATGATCAGCTTCTTCAATATCACATTAAGGTTAATCACAAAACCAGAAAACACCTATAGAACAAAAACAAAATATAAAGCAGCAACTGCTCAGGGGGTGGAGGTGTAAACAAAGTTAAAAAGTTAAAACTCTTTTTGAAACACAAACCGATGTTGCCACTACAGTGCACTGTTAATCTGTTATCGAGCAAAACTTGAGGAATTGATGCTTACATTAGCAATAACTAGATTGGGATAGTCTACAAAAGACATGCTTGTTTTTGTTCTGCATTTTTCCAGAAGATCCAACAGTGGAGGCAGTGTTTTCCTTCATAAATCTTTTTGTTTTTTTTTGGTCAACATGAATTACCAAGCCTTTGGATAGCAGAAATTTGCTGGCAAACACCTTAGAATAACTCTGCAACTTATACAAAGGGAGCTTGAATTCTAGCCACGTCAATAGGACAGCAGCCCATTTGCTTTCAGAAGAAAATAGAATTTAAGTTGATGGTGGCAGGAAAAGAGTTCCTACAAGACATACTTTAATGTTTCAGAAGGGATAGAGAGTATAGACCCAACAATTGAAGGAAGAAACTAACATCAATAACAGGTTCACAGAACTTTGAACAATTTGGATCAAAATGTCTTCATGATCAGTCAGACAGGAGTTTGGGTTAATCTGAGTTCGAATTTCAGATAATAGATGTGCTTTAAAAAGACAGTTATTTCACTTATTTGCAAGGAAGAAAATGGTAAAAAATAACAAAAGTGCATAGGTGGTAGCAAAACTTACAATGATAGGTGCTTCTCATAGTCCTCTTAAGGAACAAATTATGAACAAAATGATAAATATCTTCCTACAAATGATTCAGTCTTGCTCTGTCCTCAAATCCTAAGCCGAGGTCTGCAAGACCCATTTTGCCTTGATAGATGCTCAATAGTTCAGGTACTTGCTCTTGATATTTGAGCACAAACTTATTCAACAAGTACTTATTAAACCCTTCAACAGGAGAACTCTAATAACTGAACATGTAGGTATGATCCGCTTCTCCAAACTGTAAGTTAAAACATATGGATCCCCAGCCACATCTGCAGGCTGCCAACCCATTTTGTTCAGAAGAAAATCCATTTTGCTCGAAACTTCTCGGAGAAGAACAAGGGATGTTTTCTAAATATATTGGATATCAGCAGCCGAAGGCCATGATATCATTACAAGCTAGCTTACAGTAATCACCCAGTTAATTAATAATAATACGTATCTCTTTCATATATATATATATAGAAGCTAGTCAAGCTACTGCTAATTAGTGTACTACTTTACTATCTTTATTAATTAAGGATCAAAGGGAGACGCCCATATTAGCTATTCAGCTTCTGTTACTATATATATATATGTTTTTTTGCATAAGATCGACCTTATATATTCTTCTGCATGTAGGTTTGCTCTCATAGTTTTATCTTTGAATTGTGTGTTTCTTAAAGTTTTCGACTTCAAGTAGATATTGCAGTTCTAGCTGGCGCCCAGAGAAGCGTCAGGGTCTTCGTCAGTGTGAATTTGGTTCAAAGCATACGTCAGTGTGAATTTGATTCTCAGGGTCTTCGTCAGCCCAAGTCTTCGTCCACTTTGCCCGAACCATGCTTCACTGCGAGACTAACTCTCAGGGTCATTGTCGACTTTGGCCACAGTACAGAAGTCTTTAAAAGTGACCACAAATCTCATGGAGGAGTCTGCCAATTCCACATTATTAAAGCCACCACGAACCATTAAAGAGTTATTCACTTAACCTCAGTGTCTCTAAAGAGTTAATCCAAAATGAAAACTTTGCTACATTTCTTCCTTTTCTTGATCACACTCCGAGTCAGTATCATCATCCCAGCAGTTCACAGCCAGTGTATTAAAGACCAGCAACAATTATTGCTCCAATTCAACAAAAGCCTCGTGTTCTTTGATTCTTTCCATCTTTCCACCAAGCTTATTTCTTGGAATGCAAGTACTGATTGTTGTTCTTGGGTCGGCGTCACTTGCAGCCGTAATGGGCGTGTTCTGGGTCTTGACGTAAGCAGCGAACATATCTTTGATGGAATTGACAATTCCAGCAGTCTCTTCCATCTTCATTATCTTCAAAGCCTCAATTTGGCCGACAACCAACTTGGCAGTATCTTTGAATCAATTCCATCCGCGATCGGAAATCTCCTGAACTTGAGGTATCTTAATTTATCTCTTAATTATTATTCAGGGCAAATTCCCATCGAGATTTCTCGCTTGAGGAGGTTGGAAGTTCTCGATTTTTCTAACTTCCATCATTTTGCTATCCCCTACAAAATTGGAAGTCCAAATTTATACATGTTGGTTCACAACCTCACAGAGCTTAGAGAGTTATATCTTGATGGTGTCCAAATATCAGAACAGGGGAGTGAGTGGTGCCGAGCCATATCTTCCCTTCCCAACCTTAGGGTCTTGAGCATGTCCTCTTGTAATCTTTCAGGCCCTCTTCTCGAGTCCCTTGCTAAGCTTCAGTCTCTATCTGTAATTAGGTTGGAACTGAACAATATCTCTGCTCCGGTTCCAAGATTTTTTGCCAACTTTTCAAACTTGACTGTCTTGAGTCTCTATCAATGCAAGTTGCATGGAACATTTCCCAAAGAGATCTTTCAGTTACCTTCTCTACAAAGCATTAACCTTTCAGATAATGACCAACTTGATGGTTCCTTGCCAGAATTCCCAAGGGATGGACCTCTTCAGCACCTGGATCTAAGCTGGACAAAATTTGCAGGGTTATTGCCAAATTCTATTGGCAACCTCAAAATGTTGTCCATCATAGATATTCATGATTGCAAGTTCACCGGACCGATCCCCAAGTCAATGACAAACCTTACACAATTGGTTTATTTGTCGATGTCTCATAATAAGTTGGAAGGTTCAATTCCATCATTCAGTGGGGCCAATAATGTGGGCGACATAGACCTTTCCTACAATGGTCTAACAGGTACTATTAATTCCACCCACTGGAGACACCTTACTAAGCTATCTCACCTCAGTTTGGGATCCAATAAGCTCGATGGGAATATCTCAGTATCTCTGTTTTCTCTTCCTCTTTTGAAGTTGCGATGGCTAGATCTTTCCAGCAATCAATTCTTTGGTCCATTGCCCGAAATTTCAAATGTGTCTTCCAACTTGCTGAATGGCCTTGATCTTGAACTTGATTTGAGAAATCAATCTGACTTGCGCATTTTGGACCTTTCAGAGAACCAGATAAATGGCAAGATACCCGATTGGATTTGGAGTTTAAGTAATCTCATTATCCTAAATCTTTCTTGCAACTCCCTAGATTCTCTAGAACTTCATTCATTTAAACTAACTAATCTTACTTACCTTGACCTTCATTCCAACCAGTTTCATGGGCAATTCCCAATGTTTCCATCACCTTGCAGTGCCTATTATCTAGATTTCTCCAGGAATTATTTCAACTCTATCATACCGACTACCATTGGAGATATGTTTCCCATCACAATTTTTTTCTCACTTTCGAGCAATAACCTCAATGGGATCATTCCAGAATCATTGTGCAATTCACAAAATCTTGAGGTTCTTGATCTATCCAATAATTCTTTGAGTGGCAAGGTTCCCCAATGCTTAACTGCAATGACGACGCTTGAAGTACTCAACATAAGGAGAAACAATCTTACAAATGTTGATGACTTCTCTCATAATTGCCAGTTAAAAGCTCTAGACATCAGTGAAAATCACCTTCAAGGCCAGTTTCTAAAATCTCTTGTCAACTGCACCCAGTTAGAGATTTTAAACCTTGGAAACAATTTGATAACAGGACCATTTCCATGCTTTTTAAGGAACACATCCACCTTGCGTGTCCTTGTCTTGCGATTCAATAAATTTTATGGGCGCATTGGATGTCACAAGACTAATGGCACTTGGCCAGTACTTCAAATCATAGACTTAGCTCACAACAATTTTAGTGGTGAAGTACTTGGAACAACTTTGACAACTTGGCAGGCGATGAGGACTAGCAAAGATGATGCTGTATGGAAGATCAATAACCTTCAATATGAGTTGACGGATGGAGTTTATTATCAAGAAGATACAATCTTGGTTACCAACAAAGGTATAGAGATGGAGCTGGTGAATGTTTTAACTATCTTCACCTCCATTGACTTCTCGTGCAACAAGTTCAACGGATCAATACCAGAGGAAATTGGAGAACTCCAATCATTGTATGCCGTCAACTTGTCCAACAATGCTTTCACAGGTGCAGTTCCATCATCACTGAGTAATTTGAGTGAGCTAGAGTCCTTGGACCTCTCGAAAAACAAACTGAGCGGTCATATCCCACCGGAGCTTACAAAACTCACTTTCCTTGAATTCTTGAATCTCTCATATAATCAGTTGGTCGGGAGGATACCAAGCGGTGCTCAATTTTCAACATTTGATGCAGCTTCCTTCCAAGGTAACAAAGGATTATGGGGGCCTCCTTTAACAGCAGATAAGAACCCAGGGTTCTCACCACCAAAGCTGGAAGGAAACCGTTCAAATCCTGGACATGAGATTGATTGGGGTATTATCTGTCCTGAAATTGGGTTTACATGTGGGTTTGGGATTGCCATCGGGTCACTTTTGTTTTGCAAGAGATGGAGGAAATGGTATTACAGTGCTATGTACAACATGCTTCTAAAGATATTCCCTCAGCTGGAACAAAGATTTGGTCATCACAGGAGACATGTTTACGTACATCAAAGATACTGGAGACGTTGAAATGGTTGTGATGAGCAATGCACCTGACTTGTTGTCGGCCTCATTTTGCTAATAAGGACTAAGATCCGTGCTTTGTTTCTGTGTATTTTCATGTAAGTTGGACTCACTCTTTCAATTTGTAACATGTAATAAATAAATTTGTGGCAAACTTGCTCAATATTTGCATGTGATGTGTGAAAAGAATGTGCTCGAACTGTCATATTTGTAACTTGTTTTCCTATGTGTGTTCTGAAGTTGTACTGAATTAATGTGAACTCCAGAGTTAATAGATATTCTAATTCTAAAAAAGCTGGTGAAGAACTGGTGGAATGACATTGAGATCCGGGGCTAAGAAAGCTGTTGCAAATGTCAAAATTGTATGAACTGATATTCAATCTTCAATTAACAAATTAACAATATACAAAGCTTTCTTATTATAGTCTGCGAAAAGTTATGTAGCACAAACAGATTTAGAAAGCAAGCTTTAACGTCGAACTGTATAAGATCAAAACGTGGCGATGACACATTGTTAGGTGAAAAAATTATACATAATGAAAATAGGAGGGAAAAAGTTCAGGGGAATTCTAACTCTTAAATCTATACTCTGCTAGGTGCAGGAGAAGATGGTGGAATGACTTGCAAATATATGGTTCCCTATTTACAGGCTTCTTGTTCATGAGAAGTAAGGCTTGGTACACTAGCAGTTCCTGACTTGTTTTCACTTGGAGCTGGCTACTTTTTGAAGCTTGGATCTCTACTATTTTTGCAGCCAAGCAACTTTACTACTTCCTTACTTCATAAAATGCAACCTCAGACAAGTAGATCAGGAATAGATGAAACAGAAACAATGCCTCTCATTCATAAGCTAGAAACCCATTTATTTTAGCAAAGCATTTTTGTTGTCTTATAAAAGTTATTGACCAAATAAAACTATTAGTGCAATGTATTACTTGAACTTATGTTGAAAATCATACTTTACTTCTTCAGAAACTTCAAAACTCATAAGCATATTCAAACACGTTAAAATTAAAAACAATTACAGTTCAGCACATTAGCACATACTAAAGTGCAAACAAAAAAGTCAAAACTAAACGGAATGAAGATCCTGAATACCTGCATGGCTTCATTACTCACGGATTAGGTAGCAAGCGTATACTAACAAAACTGAAACCTCAGGACAAAACCCAATTCGATCAACAAGATCCAACAACTCTGTTTCTTATTTGAATTCGCTTATGCAACATGCATGAAGCAATTACGAAAACAGAAACTTTACGTTAAGCTTAACCTGAGATATTGCTCACCCGTATATCACATATCCATAGAAATTTAACTCAAAATTATTTTCAATAACCAGGGTTTCCACACGTTCTCTCAAACTGGTTACTAAAAATACATTAAATATTTTTTTCTTTGACATTTTAACAAAATTTGATACAACAATGTCATATATTTGTCAATATTTATGAAGCACAAGAAAATACATCATCACCATCATACAGCTTGGGGAATTTACTTCACCTAAAATCCTAAACGAACTGTGGAACTACTCTAAGAGCCATAACTCATTGCAAACCCCGTCTTATGATCCCGACATGTAAGTATACCTTGTCTGTGCTCCCAAAATAAGCTCAACAAGTTTTGCTGCACAAACCAAAATTTTTGTTGTTGCCAGATCAAGTTCTTAATACATAAAAGAACTCAACTTCATAAAGTAACAAGACAATCTAGAAATGAAGAAAATAAACTACAAAACCAACCTGCAGGAGATCCAACAACAGGTATATGTTCCAACATATTCTCGGTGCCTTCAAGTCTTCACTTAAAATTCTCAACCACAAGAGTCATGAAACAAATGATTAACTCCTAGAAAATGCAGCAACGTATTATCAAATTACGAGAGGTGCGACTGCCAGCTACCACTCTACTTAGCCCACCCTTATCGATCAAGTCTAAAGTGGTTTTTTTAATTTCTCTTATATTTTTCTGTGAGGGTAGGAAAAACATGAGGGTGGAAAACATTCATTATTTAAAATAACTTCTGCATTTACCTGGTATACTTGCTGAAAAATGGATCTCTCATGAGGTAAAGTGTCCATAACAGTTTTTGTCTTTTACCCTGAATCCAAGCCATAATACAGAGAGCTACTCAGCACCAACTTCAATGGGAATAAATTAAAGGACAGCAGATTATGACACTTAGCAGAAGGTTGATCTCATAGTCTACAAAGAAATTGGGAAAATCTAACCTCATTCTTTTCAGGGACAGAAAGATGAAACTGCTGCTCTTTTGTACCACCTCTGTATGAAGTAATTCGAGATAGAATGTGCATTCCAGTGAAGTCCACAGCCAGTGAAAGAAAGCAAGGAATCCAGGAGCGAGCTCCATATTTTCGAATAAATAAAACATAAAAAAGTGGTTTTGTTATAAATAGCACTTCCCCAGCCACATACAAAGCCCCATGGAGACCCTTTTCGGACAATATGGTGGATAGAGTTGACCTCTCAACCACTGAAGCTGTGAGAAAATAAAATCTTGTATTAATTGAAACTGTTATAAATTGTAATTACACTTATCCCAGTGTGTATATGAGTAGTTACTTGGAGGCTCCATAATGGCATGCTGGTGTTGAACCCGACGTAACCATACTGGATCTGAAACAGTCCTAGCCTTTTCTCCAAACCTATTCAATGCAGATAGTGCTCTTCCTTCTAAATTCCATGGATCCTGTGCATGATTATTTCTCAAGTGACCATTCCCATGCTGCTCGCCAGGCTTCATAAAACCACCACTTCTACGGTGAGTTGAGGCATCCAATTTTTTTTCATCATTTGGTGTCTCTCATCCATGGAGAAGCATCTTATATCCACTGTTCCGGAACAAAGCTAACCTAACTAGCACCCTGATAAACAATGAAATCCCCTAATGAAGCAACAAAGAAGCTTGCATGCAATAGGTGCTTGATATATTAAGCTATGCTAAATAACAATGGTCCTTACTTGCCAGCTTCCATAATAGCAATGTAATTCCATTTTTTCTCATCACCAAAGTATAGTTGGGCCACAACTTCAATCGACGTTTCCAAGTCCTTGAGTGCAGATATACACAATGGATAAGGAAAAGAATGACGCTCAGCATGGCCAACATGTAATCAACTAGGTAAGCAGAGCAAGATTCGACTAGGTGAACAGCAGAACTTGGAAGAAAAACAAAGCTTCCTACAATTGATTAACTACTCTCCACTCTCAAGTTTAAAAATGATTTGACCATGAATTGCTCTATAGGTGTTTCAGCCTAGAAAAACCACAGAACTCCATTACATGACCAGCTTCCTCTAAATTATCTCATGATCAGCTTCTTCAATGTAACCTTAATGCGAATCACAAAACCAGAAAACACCTTACAGCAAAATATAAAGCAGCAACTGCTCAGGGGGTGGAGGTGTAAGCAAAGTTAAAACTCTTTCTGAAACACAAACCGATGTTGCCACTACAGTGCACTGTTAATCTGTTATCAAGCAAAACTTGAGGAATTGATGCTTACATTAGCAATAACTAGATTGGGGAAAGACATGCTTGTTTTAATTCTGCATTTTTCCAGAAGATTCAACAGTGGAGGCAGTGTTTTCCTTTATTAATTTTTTTTTCTTTTTCTTTTTTAAGTCAATATGAATTACCAAGCCTTTGGATAGCAGAAATTTGCTGGCAAACACCGTAGAATAACTCTCTGCACCTAATACAAAGGAAGCTTTAATTCTAGCCACATCTATAGGACAGCAGCCCATTTTCTTTCAGAGGAAAATAGAATTAAGTTGATGATGGTAGGAAAAGAGTTTGTACAAGACATACTTAAATGTTTCAGAAAGGATACAGATTATAAACCCAACAATTGAAGGAAGAAACTAATATCAATAACAGGTTCACAGAACTTTGAACAATTTGGATCAAAATGTCTTCATGATCAGTCAGATAGGAGTTTGGGTTAATCTGAGATCAAATTGCAGATAATAGATGTGCTGAATCCAGCAACCACTTACAAAGACAGTTCTTTGAAGGAAGAAAATGGTAAAAGATAACAAAAGTGCATAGGTGGTAGCAAAACTTACAATGATAGGTGCTTCTTCTAATCCTCTTAATGAACAAATTACGAACAAAATGATAAATATCTTCCTACAAATGATTCAGTCTAGCTCTGTCCTCAAATCCTAAGCCGAGTTCTGCAAGACCATTTTGCCTTGATAAATGCTCAATAGTTCAGGTACTTGCTCTTGATATTTGAGCACGAACTTATTCAACAAGTACTTCTCACTTTTCTTCAGAATGGTAACCAAGGAACACTCTCCCTTTGTTATTAAGCCCTTCAACAGGAGAACTCTAATAACTGAACATGTAGGTATGATCCGCTTCTCCAAACTATAAGTTAAAACATATGGATCCCCAGCCACATCTGCAGGCTGCCAACCCATTTTGTTCAGAAGAAAATCCATTTTGCTCGAAATATTCTTCTCAGAGAAGGTCATAAATAAGGGATGTTTTCTAAATGCCAACGCAAAATCATCTTCAGTCCAACCCCATTCCTTATAAAATTGCATCTTTTGCTCCCACTTTGATGCATCCACCATAAAAGCCACAACTAGTGCTTTCATGAATGTCGCAGATGATGAAGGTTCGATTCCCATACTCATGACCTTGTTGACATCTTCCTTGAAACACTCAGTTTTACGACACAGCATCAAAGGATGCCAGGTCAGATAAACAGAGATTGTGGAATCCAGCACTTCAAGCCCTCTCAAAAATGCAACATTGGATACAACATATCTTAGTGACTTGGCCGACACTGTCCATTTCGAGGTCCTAAAGAAAGTAGCAACCCTTTTATCCTCACCAACTATACTTTTGATCAGATCAAAACAAGGAAGGATGCATTTCTCTAAGCTTCGCGTCAAGATCATGGGATTGCGAAAGAGGGCATTGGCGAGGTCGGTGCCTGCAAAGCCTAGAGAACCGAAAAACTCAAGTTTGGGCAAAAGGGTTTCAGGATTGTATAAGAGCAACCTTGGCAGTTTCTTAACAAGCAAGATGATTTGGGCATCATTGAGTCTATAGTCTTTGAAAAGCTTAATAACCGAGTCGGGTCGCTCTCGGGTATCAAAGTGTACCCTCTCTGACACATAGAGAGCGTTTTCTGGGGACATGCCACATGAGTTTATAAGGTATGAAACTGTAAAAGAGTCACCTTTATGTTCTTGTTTTGGTTTGTCATTTTCAGAACCCAGTAATGATTTTGATGAATAGAAACGTGGGTTTTGACATAAATGCAAATGGGTCACTGAATTAACAGAGAAGCCACGACTTGGAAGAAGCAATTGCAATCTTTTAGAGCACAGACCAAACATAATTAGAGCAAATGATAATGAGGTACTTGGAGGAATCAGGAAGGGACTCACCAAATACGAAGCGTATCTATGCTCTGCTTCAATCACCCAGCCTTGGATTTTGATGAATTGGTCGCTTGTTTCGTCAATTTGGGATTTGGGGTATAGGGTTTTGGCTCCTCAGCTCACCAAAGCAGGAAGCGGGAACTGAGAAAGTGAGACTGGTGCAAATTCTCGTTCTCATTTTGTATGTTTTTCTTTGAAGTCCTTTTTCTCTTCTTCATTTGTTTTACACGTGTTTTTTTTTTTTTTTTTCCTTTCCTGTAATTCCTTAGGCGATTTATAGTTTATTACTTTGCAGCCCCTAGAGTAACAGTGTTACACTAGTCGGGTAAGATATTATACTTGATGTGATCGGCAATAACATTGTCACATTTTGACATGTAAGCAGTTATACGTACACTTATACTAGTTGAATTTACAGTGGTTGGCTACTAGTTACAAAGTTTGATTCACTCTATATATTGGTCAAGTGAAAAAGAAAAGAAAAAAAAAACACCACTATAGGCGCCCATAGTGCTGGACTCCGGAGATGAAGGCGGCATGAAGCTATCCTGCAGATGGTGTCTCTAAATCAAATATTCTGAATTTGTTGATAACATTTTGAGCCATAGATGTCGGTTTTATTTCAAGACACATTGTCAAGAAAAATGTTAAATTGGGCTCAAACAAAAACCGAACCAAATGTTTCCTAATTAAAATTTAATGAAAACTAAAAATTTATAATGGTTTCACAACTCAAACAAGAGAAATCTTTCTGTTTACTAGTAAATATTTCCCAAGTTTTTTTTGAATAGACGCAAGTCATGATATCATCAATCCAAGAGTTTAGCATTAACGTGAAAAAAAAAAAGAACTTTTGTGAAGCACAGAGCTACTTAAAATATCTCTTGTACAAAAAAAAAAAAAAAAAAAAAAAAAAAAAGATACTACAAAAATTAAAAGATCGAAAAGAGAATTAACAGAGATAAGGCAAACTCCAATAATAAGCATCTCAGCAGCAAGCAAGTAGACCTCACTAGCAAACCCACTAATGAAACACGCTGATAATGATATCCCAAGTTCCCAGTCAACATGTCATAATGCAATGAAGACCAAAGTTCACACTTCACAGGGATGAGAACTTTTTTGTTTTTGTTTTTTTGTCTGAAAATCATCTATTAAAAATCCAGAGGCAAAAAGCAAACAGCCAAATACTCAAACTGGAAAAAAATAAAAAACAAAGAGCTGAGACACAGTAGATTTAAAATGCATGCAAAAATAGTTTTAGCGGTCTATATATGACAAGAGAAGCCAAGACACAGTAGATGTATATAATAGTACTAAGGGGGAGCAGGACGGAGGAAGAGGACTTGGAGCCTAAATATATATTGGCCTATGATATCAGATGCCGAAGGCCATGATATCATTACAAGCTAGCTTACAGTAATCACCCAATTAATTAATAATATGTATCTCTTTCATATATATATATATATATATATATATATAGAAGCTAGTCAAGCTACTGCTAATTAGTTTACTACTTTACTATCTTTATTAATTAAGGATCAAAGGGAGACACCAATTTTAGCAATTCAGCTTCTTTTACTATACTTCGTATGTTTTTTGCACAAGATACGACCTTATATATTCTTCTGCATGTAGGTTTGCTCTCATAGTTTTATCTTTGAATTGTATGTTTTTTAAAGTTTTCGACTGCAATAGTTGGAGGGACGGCCAGAGAGGCAACTCAAGCGTCAGGGTCCTCCACTTGTCAAAGCCTTTCTCACTGCGAGTTTGACTCTCAGGGTCTTCGTCCGGCCGGCCGAACTCGCAGCCTGCGAGTCCGACTCTCAGGGTCATTGTCAGCCCAAGACTTCGTCGACTTTGGCCACAGTAGAGAACACTTATAAAGCGACCACAAATCTAATGGAGGCTTTACCGATTTCCCCTTATTAAAGCCTCCATAACCGTTAAGAGTTGTTCACTTAACATCAGCCAAAATGAAAACTTTGCTACATTTCTTCCTTTTCTTGATCACACACTGGGTCAGTATCATCATCCCAGCAGTTCACAGCCAGTGTATTGAAGACCAGCAACTCTCATTGCTCCAATTCAAGAAAAGCATCGTGTTCGGTTATTCCACCAAGCTTATTTCTTGGAATGCAAGTACTGATTGTTGTTCTTGGGTCGGCGTCACTTGCAGCCGTAATGGGCGTGTTCTGGGTCTTGACTTAAGCAGCGAACATATCTCAGCCGGAATTGACAATTCCAGCAGTCTCTTCCATCTTCATTATCTTCAGAGCCTCAATCTGGCGGACAACCTTCTTGGCAATTACTCTCAATCAATTCCATCCGCCATCGGAAAGCTCGTGAACTTGAGGTATCTGAATTTATCTCTTAATCATTATTCAGGGCAAATTCCCATCGAGATTTCTCGCTTGAGGAGGTTGGTAGTTCTTGATCTTTCTAACCGTTATGGGTTAAACCTTGGAAGGCCAAATTTACACATGTTGGTTCACAACCTCACAGAGCTTAGAGAGTTATATCTTGATGGTGTCCAAATATCAGAACAGGGGAGTCAGTGGTGCCAAGCCATATCATCTTCCGTTCCCAACCTCAGGGTCTTGAGCATGTCCCATTGTGATCTTTCAGGCCCTCTTCATGAGTCCTTTGCTAATCTTCGGTCTCTATCTGTGATTAGGTTGGGAGGGAACAGTATCTCTGCGCCAGGATTCTTTGCCAACTTTTCAAACTTGACTGTCTTGAGTCTCCCGATATGCGGGTTGCAAGGAACATTTCCCAAAGAGATCTTTCAGTTACCTTCTCTACAAAGTATTGACCTCTCATTTAATTACCAACTTGATGGTTCCTTGCCAGAATTCCCAAGGAATGGATCTCTTCAGTACCTGGATCTAAGCGGGACAAATTTTTCAGGGTTATTGCCAAATTCTATTGGCAATCTCAAAATGTTGTCCAGCATAAATATTGGAGGTTGCAATTTCACCGGACCGATGCCCAAGTCAATGACAAACCTTACACAGTTGGTTTCTTTGTCGATGTCTGAAAACAAGTTGGAAGGTTCAATTCCGTCATTCAGTGGGGCCAATAATGTGAACTTCATAGACCTTTCCAACAATGGTCTAACAGGTACTATTAATTCCACCTACTGGGGAAACCTTACTAAGCTATCCTTTATTGATTTGAGATCCAATAAGCTCGATGGGAATATCCCAGCATCTCTTTTTTCACTTCCCCTTTTGGATTATTTGTGGATGTCTGAAAACAAGTTTGAAGGTTCAATTCCGTCATTCAGTGGGGCCAAGAATGTGAACTTCATAGACCTTTCCTACAATGGTCTAACAGGTACTATTAACTCCACCCACTGGGGAAACCTTACTAAGCTATCTGAACTCAATTTGAGATCCAATAAGCTCGATGGGAATATCCCAGCATCTCTGTTTTCTCTTCCCCTGTTGCGTAGTCTAGATCTTTCCAGCAATCAATTCTCTGGTCCATTCCCTGAAATTTCAAATGTGTCTTCCTACTTGCTGAATGGTCCTGATCTTGAACTTTATTTGAGAAATCAATCGAACTTAAATACTTTGGACCTTTCAGAGAACCAGATAAATGGCAAGATACCTGACTGGATTTGGAGTTTAAATAATCTCATTCTCCTAAATCTTTCTTGCAACTCCCTAGATTCTCTAGAAGTTCATTCAATTAATCTCACTAATCTAGGTTACCTTGACCTTCATTCCAACCAGCTTCATGGGCAACTCCCAATTTTTCCATCAACTGTCCGTCTCCATTATCTAGATTTCTCCAGGAATTATTTCAGCTCTATCGTACCGGGTACCTTTGGAGAAATGTTTCAAGATCCTCACGACACAGGCTTTTTCTCGCTTTCGAGCAATAACCTCACTGGGATCATTCCAGAATCATTATGCAATATACAATATCTTGAGTTTCTTGATCTGTCCAATAATTCTTTGAGTGGCACGGTTCCCCAATGCCTAACTACAATGACGAGGCTTTCGGTACTCAACTTAAGGAGGAATAATCTTACAAATGTTGATGACTTCTCTCAGAATTGCCAGTTAATAAGTCTAGACATCAGTGAAAATCACCTTCAAGGCCGGTTTCTAAAATCTCTTGTCAACTGCACCCAGTTATCGATTTTAAACCTTAGAAACAATTTGATAACAGAACCATTTCCCTGCTTTTTAAGGAACACATCCAGCTTGCGTGTCCTTGTCTTGCGATCCAATAAATTTTATGGGCGCATTGGATGTCGCAAGACTAATGGCACTTGGCCAATACTTCAAATCATAGACTTAGCTCACAACAATTTTAGTGGTGAAGTACCTGGAACAGCTCTGGCAACTTGGCAGGCCATGAGGACAAAAGATGATGCCCCAGGGAAGATCAATAGCCTTCAATTGAAGACCGGAGTTTTATATCAAGAAGATACAATCACAGTCACCAACAAAGGTTTAGAGATGGAGCTGGAGAATGTTTTATCTATCTTCATCTCCATTGACTTCTCGTGCAACAAGTTCAATGGATCAATACCCGAGGAAATTGGAGAACTCCAATCATTGTATGCCCTCAACTTGTCCAACAATGCTTTCACAGGTGCAGTTCCATCATCACTAAGTAACTTGAGTCAGCTAGAGTCCTTGGACCTCTCGAAAAACAAACTGAGCGGTCAAATCCCACCGGAGCTTACAAAACTCACTTTCCTTGCATTCTTGAATCTCTCATATAATCAATTGGTCGGGAGGATACCAAGCGGTGCTCAATTTTCAACATTTGAAGCAGCTTCCTTCGAAGGTAATAAAGGATTATGGGGGCCTCCTTTAACTGCAGGGTTCTCACCAAAGTCGGAAGGAAACCATTCAAATCCTGGACATGAGATTGATTGGAATATTATCTGTCCTGAAATTGGGTTTACATGTGGGTTTGGGATTGCCATCGGGTCACTTTTGTTTTGCAAGAGATGGAGGAAATGGTTTTACAGAGCTATGTATAACATGCTTCTAAAGATATTCCCTCAGCTGGAACAAAGATTTGGTCATCACAGGAGACATGTTTACGTACATCAAAGATACTGGAGACGTTGAAATGGTTGTGATGAGCAATGCACCTGACTTGTTGTCGGCCTCATTTTGCTAATAAGGACTAAGATCCGTGCTTTGTTTCTGTGTATTTTCATGTAAGTTGGACTCACTCTTTCAATTTGTAACATGTAATAAATAAATTTGTGGCAAACTTGCTCAATATTTGCATGTGATGTGTGAAAAGAACGTGCTCGAACTGTCATATTTGTAACTTGTTTTCCTATGTGTGTTCTGAAGTTGTACTGAATTAATGTGAACTCCAGAGTTAATAGATATTCTAATTCTAAAAAAGCTGGTGAAGAACTGGTGGAATGACATTGAGATCCGGGGCTAAGAAAGCTGTTGCAAATGTCAAAATTGTATGAACTGATATTCAATCTTCAATTAACAAATTAACAATATACAAAGCTTTCTTATTATAGTCTGCGAAAAGTTATGTAGCACAAACAGATTTAGAAAGCAAGCTTTAACGTCGAACTGTATAAGATCAAAACGTGGCGATGACACATTGTTAGGTGAAAAAATTATACATAATGAAAATAGGAGGGAAAAAGTTCAGGGGAATTCTAACTCTTAAATCTATACTCTGCTAGGTGCAGGAGAAGATGGTGGAATGACTTGCAAATATATGGTTCCCTATTTACAGGCTTCTTGTTCATGAGAAGTAAGGCTTGGTACACTAGCAGTTCCTGACTTGTTTTCACTTGGAGCTGGCTACTTTTTGAAGCTTAGATCTCTACTATTTTTGCAGCCAAGCAACTTTACTACTTCCTTACTTCATAAAATGCAACCTCAGACAAGTAGATCAGGAATAGATGAAACAGAAACAATGCCTCTCATTCATAAGCTAGAAACCCATTTATTAGTCTTATAAAAGTTATTGACCAAATAAAACTATTAGTGCAATGTATTACTTGAACTTATGTTGAAAATCATACTTTACTTCTTCAGAAACTTCAAAACTCATAAGCATATTCAAACACGTTAAAATGAAAAACAATTACAGTTCAGCACATTAGCACATACTAAAGTTCAAACAAAAAAGTCAAAACTAAACGGAATGAAGATCCTGAATACCTGCATGGCTTCATTACTCACGGATTAGGTAGAGTTCAAACAAAAAAGTCAAAACTAAACGGAATGAAGATCCTGAATCCTGAATCCTGAATCCTGAATACCTGCGTACACTAACAAAACTGAAACCTCCGGACAAAACCCAATTCGATCAACAAGATCCAACAACTCTGTTTCTTATTTGAATTCG
The DNA here is from genome assembly GCF_958449725.1 of Rosa rugosa. Taxonomy (NCBI): domain Eukaryota; kingdom Viridiplantae; phylum Streptophyta; class Magnoliopsida; order Rosales; family Rosaceae; genus Rosa; species Rosa rugosa. Next base: position 34,007,143 of record NC_084825.1, read on the forward strand.
CTTATGCAACATGCATGAAGCAATTACGAAAACAGCAACTTTATGTTAAGCTTAACCTGAGATATTGCTCACCCGTATATCACATATCCATAGAAATTTAACTCAAAATTATTTTCAATAACCAGGGTTTCCACACGTTCTCTCAAACTGGTTACTAAAAATACATTAAATATTTTTTTCTTTGACAATTTAACAAAATTTGATACAACAATGTCATTGTTGAAGGATATTGACACTTAGTGTGCCTAGTCAAACTAGGATAAGTTCTATAGCTGTAATAGGAGAGGTTTCCTACTCCAAGTTAGATAAGGAATCCTTGTACTCTTAGATTATGCACTTTGTAATCCCTATATATAGGGCTCCTATTCTCTATAATGAAATACACTTCTCTCATCAATCTCTCTCAATACCAATATACTTAAACACGTTATCAGCACGACTCTAACCACAAAAACAGAAAACCAAAACTCATTCACAAAGCAGCCCGAGCGCCCGTGTGCTTGCAACCTTGCACAGCAGCCCCTGCTGCCCCCTTCCTGCAGCCCTGCGTTCCAGCCTGCTGCCACCGAAGCATCCCTGCTGCGCAAACAAGCCAACGCACACCCACTGCATCTTTTTCCCGTTCCTGTGCACATCCGTCTTCTTGCAAGCCTCGAAACGTCTAGTTCGGAAGCTCAGATCGAAAAACTTTCTTCATCAAAGTTGTTCGTCTATGTCTCTTCCATCTAACCTCCGAATTTCAGCCTTATCGGAGTCATATTGAGATCTGTACACCAATCGAGGTACAAGCTGTTCAGAACAGAATCTGCTCCGAATTTTCACCAAGTAAGTATTCAAGAGTAAGTTTTGAAGTTCCTATAATTCAAATATTTCTTCTTTTCTCGGGGACTTGAAAACCTCCCTTCTTCTACATCCCACCTTTCTTATAACGTGGGTTCGATTCTTGAAAAGCGGAATCGTGGGGATTCACGCAATTAACGAACTAAGAGCGTTCGTAAGACTTCGGACTAAGAGCGTCCGTAAGCATCGATTTAATGAACTAAGAGCGTTCGTATGCTACGGACTAAGAGCGTTCGTGAGCATCTATTTTGACCATTCAAACATCATTGTTTCGGTCTAATCCAATTATTCTTGGAAATCGATTTCTTGGTAGCATAGCTCGGAAATTTTATTTATATTAGTTTTCGTGGAAGCATTGACTCCGAAACTAACTTGTTCTTGTTTCATCTTTCAGGATGTCAAACATGAACAAACTCGATTTTGTTCCATTGGATTATGCAGGCAAAAGGTACTTAATTTGGGTCATTGATATCGAGATCCACCTTATTGCCCGTGATTTATTGCATACTATCCAAGAGCTTTGTCCTATAGAAACAGCTCCAGACCCTCAAACTGAGAAAGATAATTCCAAGGCACTTGCCTTCATGAAACGTCACATGGATAGTGACCTACAGTTTGAGTTCATAAATGAGGAAAGCGCCATAAAGCTTTGGCATGTGCTTCGCGAACGATATGGCAATGTTCGTGACTCCATACTTCCGAATACAGAAGCAGAATGGAAAGATCTTCGCTTCTCTAAATTTGACACTGTCATGCAATTTTATTCGGAAGCTCTCAGCATCAGAGTAATGATGCGTCTCTGTGGAAAGATGATCACAGAAGACCAGTTGATTGAGAAAACCCTCAATACCTTCCCCGTCTGTGCTATGAGGTCCTCTGACTTATTCCGGACTCATGTAAATGCAAGACGGATCACAAGTTTCCAACAGCTTATTGAAGCTATGGCCACTGCTGAAAGACATGGCAATGAACTTGTGCAAAGAAGATTTGATAGGCTTCAAGATAGCTATCAAGAGCATCGTTCTATGGCTAGAGAAAGTCGCCATCGACGTCATGATCCATACGATCGAAATGCTCAAGAAGGTAATCGCTCAAGGCGACAATCTCACGACCCTAGGAGGCGTGATTTTGAGGGAAATAGGGTTGGAAACCATGGAGCCAACGTTGGCCATGGGCACCACTTTCCAACGCCACCAGTCCTAAGGACTATGCATATTGCGCCAATGCGCCTCAATTAAGGGAGAATCCTCTTTATGGTGTCTATTTCTGATATGGAACGTCTGATCAATGGACCTGAATTTGCAATGTACCTACGGAGGTAGTCGCATCATGGTGATCAAGACTTCGAGTTCACAAAGACTTTAAATCTGGCGATGAAGACAAAATGCCGCAGATTTTTATTTATAGTCTTTTATTTTTCCAAGAATTATGTAATGGCTATTATGCCTTAAATCAATAAAATGACTTATTGTATTAACTCTTTCCCTCTAGGCGTACTCAAGAGTACTTGTGATGTCTAGGCAAGGTTTGATCTGAGAGAACGGTTTTAAAAGTGAGCAACGCTCCACCAAAATCTCGCCTTACCTTACCTGGTCACAACTAAATTGAAATTACCGAAAGGATTGAGTGACTACGATTTGTCTACGGTTTGATTTTTATATTGGATTAGATTTTGGTCAAGAAACTTTGATGTAATCATTGGCTATTATTAATAAAGTATCGATTTATTTGATCTCATGTCATGGACATACTTCTCGAACTTTATTACTTACAAGATGTAAGAGCCAATGGTTTTCATGCGGAAACGCATTGTGAAAATGGACAAGAGTTCCTTTGCATCACCTCTAATGACTACGGAAATAACCGAGTATTAGAGAAACTTATGTGTCGCTCTAGTGGGTTGTATGCAACCACTATTCGAGTCATTGAATCCAACCATGTCATGAGAGATGATTTATGGGATTCCGACACATATAGGCTTTGGCACGACCGTTTGGGACACCCAGGTCGTGACATGATGATCCGTATATTAAAGACTTCACACGGACATCCCTTTTTCAGAACGAAAAGAAGTAAAACTCGGTTTTTGGACACCGAAGGAGCCCCTGCGCCTCACGGCGCCGTTCACCCCCAAATCCGACCATCCTTGGCCGGCGCCGCCTTCCCCCTGCGGCCTCAGGGTGGCATTGACGCCACCAAGGCTACTTTGTCTCCAACTTTTACTTCTAAAGTCACTTGTGCCTTTGTGGCTCAACCAAAATCCTCATTGGTTGTTTATAAAGCCCATCATTCGTTCTGCAAAGCCTGCTCTTTAGCAAAGTTAGGATCGAGACCATCCTATGCAAAGGACACCAAAGAAAATATACCATTCTTGCAAAGAATCCAAGGTGATATTTGTGGACCTATTCAACCATCATGCGGACCATTTCGATATTTTATGGTATTGGTTGATGCATCGACACGCTGGTCACATGTCATGTTATTGTCCACAAGGAACGCTGCATTTGCTAAACTCCTAGCACAAATAATTAAGTTAAGGGCTCACCACCCTGATCATCCTATTAAGTCTTTAAGATTAGACAATGCTGGAGAGTTTACATCAAAGGTTTTTGATGATTATTGCATGTCCATTGGGATTGATGTTGAACATCCTGTTCCTCATGTTCATACCCAAAATGGTCTCGCAGAAGCCACCATTAAACGACTACAAATGGTTGCTCGAGCATTAGTGATGCGCACCAATCTCCCTATTTCTGCTTGGGGCTATGCAATATTGCATGCAGCTGTGCTTATTCGTCTGAGGCCTACTGCCACTCAACCCTTTTCTGCGTCCCAGATGGTGACTGGGTATGAGCCCAATGTCTCACACTTACGCATATTTGGGTGCGCAGTTTATGTGCCAATTGCGCCTCCACAGCGCACCAAAATGGGTCCTCAACGACGATTAGGCGTTTACGTTGGTTATGATTCTCCAACGATTATCCGCTACATAGAACCCTTGACAGGCGATCTCTTTACCGCAAGATTTGCGGATTGTCACTTCGATGAGACAGTCTTCCCATCGTTAGGGGGAGATAAGAACATCAATGTTCAACAGGAACGACCGGAATTGTCGTGGTCTGTCCCCACTCTGTCTCATCTTGATCCCCGAACCGCACAGTCCGAAATTGAAGTGCGGAGAATTCTCGATCTTCAGAACGTAGCAGAATCGATGCCTGATGCGTTTTCTGATATCGCTAAAGTGACGAGATCACACATACCTGCTGCAAACGTGCCTGCAAGGATTGATGTCCCTAAAAGTAGAGGACATGACGCCAACTCAAGAATGCATGAGCATGGCGCCAACGTCCCATCTCTCAATGATGGTGACGTTATGGCTAGGCCCACGTCTCCTGCCAGGAAGCGCGGGAGGCCCATAGGTTCGATGGATTCTCGCCCAAGAAAGAAAGCGAGTTTGGCACAGAATAATCCATTAATCATCGATATAAATAATCCATCTCATGAGAATATTTCGGATTATGGTTATGTCCAAGAGACATCATTGGGGGACGCTCCAATGTCAGAACCAACTCCAGAGAATAGAGAGATCTCCATAAATTACACTAGTGTACATGAGATGATGGATAGAAATTCTATGGCGATTGATGATGCATTTGCATATCATATTGCGAAAGGGATTATAGAATATGATGATATCGAACCTCGCTCTGTTGAAGAATGTCAACGAAGAGCAGATTGGCCTAAATGGAAAGATGCGATCCAGGTTGAATTGGATTCACTAACAAAGAGACAGGTATTTGGGCCTGTAACGCAGACACCCCCAAGTGTAAAGCCTGTTGGCCATAAATGGGTCTTTGTTAGAAAGCGTAATGAGAAAAATGAGGTGGTAAGATATAAAGCCCGCCTTGTGGCGCAAGGTTTCTCACAACGCCCTGGAATCGACTACGAGGAGACATATTCTCCCGTAATGGACGTTATAACGTTCCGCTACCTTGTCAGTTTGGTAGTTTCCGAAAAACTTGACATGCAGCTTATGGATGTGGTTACAGCATATCTCTATGGGGATCTAGATTCAGAGATATATATGAAGGTTCCAGACGGACTTCAATTACCCAAATCAAGTGGCTCTAAACCACGGAGCGCGTTTTCAATAAGATTAAAACGCTCACTATATGGATTAAAACAATCTGGACGGATGTGGTATAACCGTCTAAGTGACTACTTGATTGGGAAGGGATATATTAACAATGAAATATGCCCATGCGTGTTCATTAAAAGAACAAGTTCCGGATTTGCAATCATAGCAGTTTATGTCGATGACATGAACCTAATTGGAACTCTAGATGAGTTGAAGGAAACTGCTAAATACTTGAAATCCGAATTTGAGATGAAAGATCTTGGGAAGACACGGTTTTGTCTCGGTTTAGAACTCGAGCACCGTAGTGATGGGATTTTGATCCATCAGTCTGCATATACTCAGAAAATTCTAAGGCGCTTTAATGAAGATAAAGCAAAGCCTGTGAGTACTCCCATGATCGGTCGTAGTCTTGAGCCCGGAAAAGATCCGTTTCGTCCAAAGGATGAGGACGAAGAAGCATTAGAGGCCGAAGTGCCCTATTTAAGTGCAATAGGCGCATTATTGTACTTAGCTCAATGCACAAGACCGGATATCTCATTCGCAGTGAACTTGTTAGCTCGACATAGCTCTGCGCCAACACGCCGCCATTGGATTGGTGAAAAGACAATCTTTCGATACCCAGGAGGTACGATTGATATGGGCCTATTTTATCCCTACAGAGAGAAAAGGAATGACGGAAGAATGGGATCGGACCCCATTAGGCATGAAGCCGCCGTCCACCACAACATAGTGGCCGGCCATGTTGCTGCCAACGCCGCCACCACCATCAAGGGTGGCCGGCCTCACCCTATCCCCCCTCCATCAAAACGACAATGATGTCTTGATGGGTTTTGCTGATGCAGGGTACCTCTCTGACCCTCACAAAGGTCGCTCCCAAACGGGTTATGTCTTTACCATGGGAAGCATCGCGATATCTTGGAGGTCTACAAAACAGACCCTTGTTGCTACTTCCTCGAATCATGCAGAGATTATTGCTCTACATGAAGCCGTACGTGAATGTATATGGCTAAGGTCTATAATTAGACACATTCAAGGAAGTTGTGGTTTGAAGTCTACCACAGATGAACCTACATGCATTTATGAGGATAATGCAGCTTGTATTGAACAAATGAAGTTAGGTTTCATCAAGGGCGACAACACCAAGCATATATCGCCTAAGTTCTTTTATAATCAGCAACAACAATCACTTCTAAAGATTGAAGTGAATCAAATCCGATCAGAGGATAATGTAGCGGACTTATTCACTAAGTCGTTACCTAAATCCACATTCGAGAAACATGTGAAGAGTATCGGATTAAGAAGGTTATCCGAACTCCCATGATTGTAGCAATCAGGGGGAGATTTCGACATCAGGGGGAGTTACTCAGTCTCGAAGGATCAAGGACGTGTTGCACTCTTTTCTCCTCCTCGAGTTCATTTTTATCCCACAGGGTTTTTCACTTGAGCAAGGTTTTTAACGAGGCAACGGATGAAGCGTCACCACCAAGTTTGAGCGGCACAAGGGGGAGTGTTGAAGGATATTGACACTTAGTGTGCCTAGTCAAACTAGGATAAGTTCTATAGCTGTAATAGGAGAGGTTTCCTACTCCAAGTTAGATAAGGAATCATTGTACTCTTAGATTATGCACTTTGTAATCCCTATATATAGGGCTCCTATTCTCTATAATGAAATACACTTCTCTCATCAATCTCTCTCAATACCAATATACTTAAACAATATTTGTCAATATTTATGAAGCACAAGAAAATACATCATCACCATCATACAGCTTGGGGAATTTACTTCACCTAAAATCCTAAACGAACTGTGGAACTACTCTAAGAGCCATAACTCATTGCAAACCCCGTCTTATGATCCCGACATGTAAGTATACCTTGTCTGTGCTCCCAAAATAAGCTCAACAAGTTTTGCTGCACAAACCAAAATTTTTGTTGTTGCCAGATCAAGTTCTTAATACATAAAAGAACTCAACTTCATAAAGTAACAAGACAATCTAGAAATGAGGAAAATAAACTACAAAACCAACCTGCAGGAGATCCAACAACAGGTATATGTTCCAACATATTCTCGGTGCCTTCAAGTCTTCACTTAAAATTCTCAACCACAAGAGTCATGAAACAAATGATTAACTCCTAGAAAATGCAGCAACGTATTATAAAATTACGAGAGGTGCGACTGCCAGCTACCACTCTACTTAGCCCACCCTTATCGATCAAGTCTAAAGTGGTTTTTTTATTTCTCTTATATTTTCTGTGAGGGTAGGAAAAACATGAGGGTGGAAAACATTCATTATTTAAAATAACTTCTGCATTTACCTGGTATACTTGCTGAAAAATGGATCTCTCATGAGGTAAAGTGTCCATAACAGTTTTTGTCTTTTACCCTGAATCCAAGCCATAATACAGAGAGCTACTCAGCACCAACTTCAATGGGAATAAATTAAAGGACAGCAGATTATGACACTTAGCAGAAGGTTGATCTCATAGTCTACAAAGAAATTGGGAAAATCTAACCTCATTCTTTTCAGGGACAGAAAGATGAAACTGCTGCTCTTTTGTACCACCTCTGTATGAAGCAATTCGAGATAGAATGTGCATTCCAGTGAAGTCCACAGCCAGTGAAAGAAAGCAAGGAATCCAGGAGCGAGCTCCATATTTTCGAATAAATAAAACATAAATAAGTGGCTTTGTTATAAATAGCACTTCCCCAGCCACATACAAAGCCCCATGGAGACCCTTTTCGGACAATATGGTGGATAGAGTTGACCTCTCAACCACTGAAGCTGTGAGAAAATAAAATCTTGTATTAATTGAAACTATTATAAATTGTAATTACACTTATCCCAGTGTGTATATGAGTAGTTACTTGGAGGCTCCATAATGGCATGCTGGTGTTGAACCCGACGTAACCATACTGGAAATGAAACAGTCCTAGCCTTTTCTCCAAACCTATTCAATGCAGATAGTGCTCTTCCTTCTAAATTCCATGGATCCTGTGCATGATTATTTCTCAAGTGACCATTCCCATGCTGCTCGCCAGGCTTCATAAAACCACCACTTCTACGGTGAGTTGAGGCATCCAATTTTTTTTCATCATTTGGTGTCTCTCATCCATGGAGAAGCATCTTATATCCACTGTTCCGGAACAAAGCTAACCTAACTAGCACCCTGATAAACAATGAAATCCCCTAATGAAGCAACAAAGAAGCTTGCATGCAATAGGTGCTTGATATATTAAGCTATGCTAAATAACAATGGTCCTTACTTGCCAGCTTCCATAATAGCAATGTAATTCCATTTTTTCTCATCACCAAAGTATAGTTGGGCCACAACTTCAATCAACGTTTCCAAGTCCTTGAGTGCAGATATACACAATGGATAAGGAAAAGAATGACGCTCAGCATGGCCAACATGTAATCAACTAGGTAAGCAGAGCAAGATTTGACTAGGTGAACAGCAGAACTTGGAAGAAAAACAAAGCTTCCTACAATTGATTAACTACTCTCCACTCTCAAGTCTAAAAATGATTTGACCATGAATTGCTCTAGGTGTTTCAGCCTAGAAAAACCACAGAACTCCATTACATGACCAGCTTCCTCTAAATTATCTCATGATCAGCTTCTTCAATGTAACCTTAATGCGAATCACAAAACCAGAAAACACCTTACAGCAAAATATAAAGCAGCAACTGCTCTGGGGGTGGAGGTGTAAGCAAAGTTAAAACTCTTTCTGAAACACAAACCGATGTTGCCACTACAGTGCACTGTTAATCTGTTATCAAGCAAAACTTGAGGAATTGATGCTTACATTAGCAATAACTAGATTGGGGAAAGACATGCTTGTTTTTATTCTGCATTTTTCCAGAAGATTCAACAGTGGAGGCAGTGTTTTCCTTTATTAATCTTTTTTTTTTTTTTCTTTTTTAAGTCAATATGAATTACCAAGCCTTTGGATAGCAGAAATTTGCTGGCAAACACCTTAGAATAACTCTCTGCACCTTACAAATGTTGATGAGTTCTCTCATAATTGCCGGTTAAAAACTCTAGACATCAGTGAAAATCACCTTCAAGGCCTGTTTCTAAAATCTCTTGTCAACTGCACCCAATTAGAGATTTTAAACCTTGGAAACAATTTGATAACAGAACCATTTCCATGCTTTTTAGGGAACACATCCACCTTGCGTGTCCTTGTCTTGCGATCCAATAAATTTTATGGGCACATTGGATGTCGCAAGACTAATGGCAGTTGGCCAGTACTTCAAATCATAGACTTAGCTCACAACAATTTTAGTGGTGAAGTACCTGGAACAGCTTTGACAACTTGGCAGGCAATGAGGACTAAAGATGATGCCCACGGGAAGATCAGTCTCCTTCAAAATGAGTGGGATAGAGTTTATTATCAAGTAGATACAGTCCCAGTTACCAACAAAGGTTCAGAGATGGAGCTGGTGATTGTTTTAACTATCTTCACCTCCTTTGACTTCTCGTGCAACAAGTTCAACGGATCAATACCCGAGGAAATTGGAGAACTCAAATCATTGTATGCCCTCAACTTGTCCAACAATGCTTTCACAGGTGCAGTTCCATCATCACTGAGTAATTTGAGTCAGCTAGAGTCCTTGGACCTCTCAAAAAACAAACTGAGCGGTCAAATCCCACCAGAGCTTACAAAACTCACTTTCCTTGCATTCTTGAATCTCTCATATAATCAATTGGTTGGGAGGATACCAAGCGGTGCTCAATTTTCAACATTTGATGCAGCTTCTTTCAAAGGTAATAAAGGATTATGGGGGCCTCCTTTAACAGCAGATAATAGAACAGGGTTCTCACCAAAGTTGGAAGGAAACCATTCAAATCCTGGACATGAGATTGATTGGGATATTATCTTTGCTGAAATTGGATTTACATGTGGGTTTGGGATTGTCATCGGGTCACTTTTGTTTTGCAAGAGATGGAGGAAATGGTATTACAGTGCTATGTATAACATGCTTCTGAAGATATTCCCTCAGTTGGAACAAAGATTTGGTCATCACAGGAGACATGTTTACGTACATCAAAGATACTGGAGACGTTGAATTGGTTGTGAAGATCAATGCACCTGACTCGTTGTTGGCCTCGGTTTGCTAATAAGGACTAAGATCTGTGCTTTGTTTTTGTGTATTTTACGTTGGACTCACTCTTTCAATTTGTAACACATAATAAGTATACTGTGGCAAACTTGCTCATTAATTGCATGTTATATGTTAAAAAATTTGCTCGAACTGTCACTTTTGTAACTTGTTTTCCTATGCTTTTTTGGGTTGTAACGAAGCACAGTGAACTCCAGACTTATTAAAGATTCTAATTCTAATGAAGCTGGTGAGGAACCGGCAGAATGACATTGAGATATGGGATAAGAGAGCTGTTGCAGATGTCAAAATTGTATGAACTGATATTCGATCTTCAATTAACAAATTAACAATATACAGAGCTTTCTTATTATAGTCTGCGAAAATTTATGTAGCATAAACAGAAGCAAGCTTTAATATCGAACTATATATAAGGTCAAAAAGTGGCAATGACACATTATTAGGTGAAAAAAAATTGTACATAATGAAAATAGGTCGGAAAAGTTCAGTAGAATTCTAATTCTTAAATCTATACTCTGTTGGGTGCAGGAGAAGATGGTGGAATGACTTGCAAATATGTGGTTCCCTATTTACAGCCTTCTTGTTCATGAGAAGTAAGGCTTGGTATCACAAGCAGTACCTGACTTGTTTTCACTTGGAGCTGGCAAACTTTTGAAGCTTAGATCTCTTCTATTTGCACCTAAGCAATTTATTCTGGGTACAACTACCTCACTTCATAAAATGCAACCTCAGACAAGTAGATCAGGAATTGATAAAACAGAAATATTGCCTCTCATTCATTAGAAACCCATTTGTTTGAGCAAAGCATTTCTGATGTCTTATAAAGTTATTGACCAAATAAAACTAATAGTGCATTGTATTACTTGAGTTAATGTTGAAATCATACTTCTTCAGAAACTTCAAAACTCATAAGCATATTCAAACACGTTAAAATTAAAAACAATTACAGTTCAACATATTAGCACATACTACAATTCAAACAAAAAAGTCAAAACTAAACGGAATGAAGATCCTCAATGCTTGCATGCCTTCAGATTACTCACGGATTAGGTAGCAAGCGTATACTAACAAACCTGAAACCTCAGGACAAAACCCAATTCGATCAACAAGATCCAACACCTCTGTTTCTTATTTTAATTTGCTTATGCGACATGTATGAAGCAATTACAAAAACAGCAACGTAGTGCTAACCTTAACCTGAAAAATTGCTCACCCGTGTATCACATATCCATAGAATTTTAACTCAAAATTATTTTCAATAACCACGGTTTCCACACTTTCTCTCAAATTAGTTACTAAAAATACATTAATTTTTTTTTCTTTGACAAATTAACAAAATTTGATACAACAATGTCGTATATTTGTCAATATTTATGAAGCACAAGAAAATACATCATCACCATCATACAGCTTGGGGAATTTACTTCACCTAAAATCCTAAACGAACTGTGGAACTACTCTAAGAGCCATAACTCATTGCGAACCCCGTCTTATGATCCCGACATGTAAGTATACCTTGTCTGTGCTCCTGAAATAAGCTCAACAAGTTTTGCTGCACAGACCAAAATTTTTGTTGTTGCCAGATCAAGTTCTCAATACATAAAAGAACCCAACTTCATAAAGTAACAAGACAATCTAGAAATGAAGAAAATAAACTACAAAACCAACCTGCAAGAAATCCAACAACTGGTATATGTTCCAACATATTCTCGGTGCCTTCAAGTCTTCGCCTAAAATTATCAACCACAAGTCATGAAACAAATGATTAACTCCTAGAAAAAGCAGCAACGCATTATCAAATTACGAGAGGTGCGACTGTCAGCTACCACTCTACTTAGCCCACCCTTATCAGTGGTTTGAATCAAGTCTAAAGTGGTTTTTTTATTTCTCTCATCTTTTCTGTGAGGGTAGGAAAAACATGAGGGTGGAAAACATTCTTTATTTAAAATAACATCTGCATTTACCTGGTATACTTGCTGAAAAATGGATCTCTCATGAGGTAAAGTGCCCATAACAGTTTTCGTCTTTTAACCTGAATCCAAGCCATAATACAAAGAGCTACTCAGCACCAACTTCAATGGGAATAAGACAACAGATTATGACACTTAGCAGAAGGTTGATCTCATAGTCTACAAAGAAATTGGGAAAATCTAACCTCATTCTTTTCAGGGACAGAAAGATGAAACTGCTGCTCTTTTGTACCACCTGTGGACGAAGTAATTCGAGATAGAATGCCCATTCCAGTGAAGTCCACAGCCAGCGAAAGAAACCAAGGAATCCAGGAGCGAGCTCCATATTTCCGAATAAATAAAACATAAATAAGTGGTCTTGTTATAAATAGCACTTCCCCAGCCACATACAAAGCCCCATGGAGACCCTTTTCGGACAATATGGAGGATAGAGTCGACCTCTCAACCATTGGAGCTGTGAGAAAATAAAATCTTGTATTAATAGAAAATTAGAAACTAATATAAATTGTAATTACACTTATCCCAGTGTATATATGAGTAGTTACTTGGAGGCTCCATAATGGCATGCTGGTGTTGAACCCGACGCAACCATACTGGATCTGAAACAGTCCTAGCCTTTTCTCCAAACCTATTCAATGCAGATAGTGCTCTTCCTTCTAAATTCCATGGATCCTGTGCATGATTATTTCTCAAGTGACCATTCCCATGCTGCTCGCCAGGCTTCATAAAACCACCACTTCTACGCTGAGGAGTTGAGGCATCCAAATTTTTTTCATCATTTGGTGTCTCTCCTCCATGGAGAAGCATCTTATATCCACTGTTCCGGAACAAAGCTAACCTAACTAGCACCCTGATAAACAATGAAATTCCCTAATGAGGCAACAAAGAAGCTTGCATGCAATAGTTGCTTGATATATTAAGTGAGATATGCTAAGTAACAATAGTCCTTACTTGCTAGCCTCCATAATAGAAATGTAATTCCATTTTTTCTCGTCACCAAAGTACTGTTGGGCCACAACTTCAACCAACGTTTCCAAGTCCTTTAGTGCAGATATACACAATGGATAAGGAAAAGAATTATGCTCAGCATGGCCAACATGTAATCGAGGAGGAGCTGTGTCGATTATATGTTCATTGACAGCAGTTATAATTCCCAAGATACTAGTTACTGTGAAACATCATATAAAAATAATATTACCAACTTTGCAGTTTTGTGATATGTGTATGCACACACATATGCTAGAAATAGAAACTCAGAGGAGAAAATCATGATATACAACTCAACAGACAAGACGAACGTTGGAATCATTTTGTCAGAAACAAACATCTGTGTTTTTAGTAGAAGGTATAGTTACTTCAGATAAAAGTCATAGAACTATATAACTACTTGCAAAAATAAAAAGAAGCCCTGCAATTTCTAAGCTAACAAGAAGTAGCCAATGTTACCAAAATTTCAAAAAACCTGCTTCTGGTGCTATCTCTGATTCAGAAAACCGTTCGGGTAAAAGCCATGTGAATCCCTGCACAAAATTGTTCAATACCGAGTTAAGATGACAATAATTTTAAAGACAAAACTGAAAGTAGAGCCCTACATTCAAACAAAAACACAATCACAGCAAAACAAAGCCATACTTTTTTCTCCAGTCTAGACTTACCTTGCTGGCAATGAAAACACCAAAAGAATGAAAACTAAACTGAACACGAAAAGGCCAACCACAAACCAGTGCAGGAACATATCTGGGTGATGTAATCAGCTTTAATAACCAGAGAACAAATTAGGACCGCTTAACTCGAAATCGCTTTTTTAAACAAGTAGTCAGAACACTTGCATTGCATTACCTTCTGAAACGCTCATGACCAAATTCTTCTCAAACCCACATCTTTTGAGCAACCATAGATAAATATAAAGACGAAAAATCAAAGCCAACAAGAACAAACAGTAGTACTAACCATACTAAACACTCCACAAGGGTACAAAGTAATTATAGAATGTAACTCTTCTTAAACCAAACATGAACGCTATTAAAGATTGGTTCTTTATCAGATTTTCTCCATTTCTAACAAAATCAAAAAAAATCCCAGTGAACCAAATAGCACAAACAATCCAATGAAACTAGAAAAAGCACCGCATCAATTGATAACCGCAGACGTAGAGAAAGTAATGAAATTTAAAGAAACTGAGATAGAAGCTCACATTGGCGAGAGACTCCAAGGAGTGAACATAGTCCTTGTTCTCCCTGACCCATTTCTTATAAGCCTCCATAGCCTCCCAATCTCTCCCAAAGTCTCTGCCTTTCCCACAAATCCCCAACCTCCTCCTCCTACTCGGCCTTATGCGACTTTGGGACGGAGACCCAAAAGGACCAAGCCCTTTATGGTAATTTCGCCTCTCAGTTTCTCGGTTGCTGATGTGTGAGTGGAAAAGGCTCGATGAGAGGAGAAGGATTGGGTGTGGTTTGTGTTCTGTGCCGCAAATGGGTTTGTTTCATCTGGGTTGTGGGTACGTATGGGTTTTGAGATTTTAGGACTGAAGTGGACTCTGGACGGTTGAGATTTTGGGGACTGATGAGGTTATATAGGCTGACGCGGCAGAGAAGCAAAGCAATGGATATGGGTTTTGCACGCCCCAATGAAGGGCATTCGCAAGGGTAGGACTTTAGGCTAGATCACTAGATGACTAGATGAATGGGGCACCAAACGTGTATTCTTAAATCTAAACCTCAGTTCCGCAGAGCAAGTGCAGCCGTAGTCAAGAAAATACAAAGTCGAGAAGTCAAGAATTCGACCAGTCAAGTTACTATTCACTGCCATTGGACATAGGTTTGCACCCGTTTTTTTTCTTGCCCGGTCAACACTGTTCACTTTTAGATCATATTAATTCCTAGCCGTCAGATCCATTTTTGCTGTTGAATTGGTCGGCCCAGATCTCTTGACCGTTGGGTTCAAATTCCCAAAGCAGCCAACGGCTACTTGCCACGTGCCATGCTGCACAATTAATTGCGCTACGCAACAAAAAACGCAGCCCTCCTGTTGCTCCGTGCTCTTCACTTGCTCTCTCTGGCGCGTCTGTCTCTGTCTGGCCCACGTGACGTCAGCCACGTTCGAATGCGGGCCGAGGTGGCAGCAGCCCAAGCCCGGGCAAGCCAAAAGCCAAGGGCTTCCCCTTTTTCTTGCCCTTGGTCAAACAAAGCCAATTCATGCCCAGCCAAAACAGGCCCGGTGGAGGGAAAAAATGGTGCTTGCCCAGTCAAAAGCGTGGAATGCTGAGGTGGTGCCCGGGCAAAAGAGCACCGGTGGACTTGCTCTCATGCATTTTAGTTTCTCCGTCTATTTTTCTATTAAAAAATGTCTTTTTTTTTTTCTTTTTCTTTTTTTTACAGTGTTAATGGAGTGAGTAATGTGAAGATCAATGAGTCACCAAATATGTATCTTTATATATAAAGTAGTCAAATTTTTGAACTTTCAATTTTACCCTTAGACAATTTGAATAATGCTCAACAAATCATCTGGCCTTTTTTTTTTAATTATTTTTTTTTTAAAGGGTTTTAGTATGATGATCTCTTCTTAATACATTACTTTTGGTATCTTTTTTAAAATTCTCAAATTGCCTATAGCCAATTTTCTTGCCCAACAGACCATCACACACCAAAGAAATTTTGTTGCTAGGGTCATTATTTTGTTAATTTTGAACAAATTTTAAAGAAAAAAACCACAAAAAGAATTAGAGATGACATTAAAAAAAATACAGTAATTTTGCTTATACGTTTGAGAAATTTTATTCACACATACCAAATTACTTAATGCACACCCCCATTTTTTGAAACTTTTTTTAATACGTTTTTACCCTTTTTGATAAAAATGAACAAAAAGAAAACTACAAAAAACCGAAAACAAAATAAAGAAAATAAAAACTTTGACCTAGAACTGGAGATAACCAGGACGACCAAGATCCTACATTCAATAACAACACAACTAATTTATCCGTGCACTCAAAAAACTTCTCTACTCTATTCAAGTTTTTTTTCATGAATTTGATAGGCTGAAGTAACAAATTCAAATTTGAATATTAAGCTTTTGAGTTTCTCTACATATTTAGGACTCCAAGTGGCCTACGGTCTGCAAGCGTCCTGGTGATTTCAACTTTCTCATGGTACATTGATTAATTAAAAATCTTGGAGGTTAATTGAATGGGAAATTAATATAAAAAAAATCTTCTCTCACTATGTCTCCATTGATTGTTTGTTGAGTTTCATTTGCTTGCCAATTTCCTTCAATTTGGTTTCACTTGGAGGATGGTGGTATGGGTCATAGAAGTGAGACCGTGAGAAATAGGGTGCAAGATTGAGAAGCAGCATGCTTGGGTTCGATTTGGCAGAAGGAAGAAGAAGATAGATTTAAGGAGTGTGTATAAAGTAAAACAAAGAGGGCATACGAGGAAGTTTGGGGAAAAAATTTGGACAAAAAAAATTAAGACGTGTGTATTAAGTATATAGGGGTGTGTGTATAAAATTTCTCTATACGTTTTTATTTCACTATGAGAAAAAAAAATTGCACGCAGTAAGATTATATCAAGCAAAGTTTTTTTTTTTTATCAAAATTAACAAATATCAAAATAAACGAATACAAGTGCGAGTGTATAAATTGTCATAAAATTATATCGAACACACTTAAACGATAAAAAAGATGATTCGCACGTGTGAGCACAGTCATTCCGTTGCGCGTGCGAGAAGGCTAGCTAGTATCCTAAAACCTAACCTTAGTTGCTCATTTCGTCTTGTTTTTTGTTTGAATTTTTTTTCTTTGACATAGTGTTAATGGATGGAGTGACTAAAGTGAATGACAATCAATGGGTCACCAAACATGTATACTATCAAATTAACTTTAATTGCTGTTTCACACACCAAATTGATCGATTACGGAACTCCCCCCAAATGCCCATTTTAGTGTAGTTTATGAATTCTAAATCTCACCCATGGCATAAGCTTGTTGTAGCTACGGTCAAGTCCCAAATTTAGAAACAAATTAAAGTACAAACTTTTTTTTTAAAGGGGTTTGGAACCCAGCCTAGCTGGGAGGCTCAGCCCCACGCCCGGTTCCATTTATTATATTATAATTTTGCATCGGGGGGCACATAAAACCTGAACCCCGAGCTACATAAGAAGAGTGACAAATATCCTCGTAGAGAACGTCCTGAATTATTGAGAATTTTTTTTTTTTTTTTAAGCAACATCAATCAATTCACCATGAGATAAACAAAAGTACAAAGCTAAAACTGGCTTGCATGAATTAAGAATCATGATGTTCAATGGTCCAAGACCATGTAAGGACAACATGAATCGATATAATGCAAAAATGTGTAGCTTCTGACCATCCACATTCAAATAAAAAATATCATCTAAAAGCAACCGCAACCTAAAATGGTACTACACTCAAGTTCACCATTCAAAACTGAGCAATTCGACATCTTCACCCCAGGGGCGGATCCAAGCACAGACTAGGACGGGCTTGAGCCCGTCCGAGATTTTTGGGCCTAAAAAAAAAATTAGATGTATATATATATATATATATATATATATATATATATATTTTTTTTTTTTTTTTTTAAGTGGGTATTGTCCATACTTAGTCCAGACTCCACTCCAGAAGCCCAGGCCAGCACTTCAACTCCCCACGTTCGTCTCCGTCAATTTCAGATCCAGGCATCCAGCCTCAATTTCCTGAAGGAATAACTCATCTCCCAATCTCCCATTCTCGGATTCTCCCAAGCCACAATCTCTTCAGAAATCATTCCTCCGGTGCATGGCCATTTCTTAATTTCCTCTTCAACCTCTTGATTCAAGCAAATTCTGGTTCATGCTTGATGCTTCCACTCATCGACTGATCGACTACAGGCTATTGAGCTATTCGAAGTTTCAATTTTCGAACTGGAGAATCGTCTCTCACAGTCTCACTCAGTCACTCTCTCCTCCTCCGCCAGTGGCCACTGGCCAGTGGCGCCTGCGGGTCCAATTCTAGCTCCTCTCTCGGTGGTGTTGAGAGGGTTGGTGGGCCGGCGCTGGTTAGGTCCGGCAGTTGCTTCCCTGCTCTCAATAGCTGAGTTGTTTTATGGAGGTAAATATATATGAAAACAGGGGAACTCTGTTTTGTGTTAGATTATTACATCAAGAACATAATTGGGTAAATTAGTTTTTGCTTCATGAAACTGGGTTTTTGCAGAGATTAATCGCTAAGACTAATGGGTTTGTTTTTCTCTAGACTTTCATTTGTATATATGATATGATTCTCTTTGTTAGTTTTTGTCAGTGGGTTAACTGGGTTTAATTGATTTTCTCGGTAATTGATTATTTGATTGATTTTGTCAGTGGGTTAACTGGGTTTAATTGATTTTGTGATTTTGTCAACTTATCAAGGTCTGAAGGTCGATCAGTTCATTCAATTTTCTTCTTTCTGATGTGCAAATGTGCAATTGTTGAATTTGTTGTGGGTTTAATTGAGTTTGAATTTGTTGTCGAGATTCTCCAATATAAATATATATATATATATATATATATATATATATATATATATATATATATATATATATATATCCTATCCAGAGCGGAGTTCCGCTTTGAAAATTAACGTGTGAAGTTCGAGTTTTTGGTCACTTTTCGGTCGCATATCCACATCTCGACCATTCAGTTTTTCGGTACTAGTGTATAGATCGTCTCCGCAAATTTTCAGCCAAAATGATGATCGTTAAGGCATTGATAATTGCCTTAAAGCTAGTACGGTTCAGGTTGACAGATTCAGTCCGTCCATTGGTTTAAGCGAGTTAGATACCTTAACGATCATCAATTTGGGTGAAAATTTGCAGAGATGATCTATACACTAGTATCTAAAAACTGAACGGTCGAGATGTGGATATGCGACCGAAAAGTGACCCAAAACTCTAACTTCACACGTTAATTTCAAAATTGAGCTCCGCTCTGGATAAAATCTATATATATATATATATATATATATATATATATATTGTTTAAGAAATCTTAGCCCGTCCAAGATTTCAATCCTGGATCCGCCATTGCTTCACCCGCTTCCCTTTTCTTCATGTCCACTATGAGCAGCAATTACTGAATATCCATCTTCTATAAAGCAGGCCAATATCTTCAGAGCTAAACCTTTCTCTGCCCCAATGTCAACCATTTTGTCATCAGCTACTCCTGGGATTTTTTGGGATGCACTGTCATGATGCAAAGGTTCAATAATGCCTGCATGACAATTAATCTAATCTTCTTATCCATCTTAAGCATCTTTTCCTTTCCCCTAAGAGCTTCCATGACCTCCAAAGCATCTTTACTAAATCTTTCCTTTCCAACAGCAAGTGCAATATTGGTTATGCATTCCAGACATTTCGCCCGAATGAGAGATTTAGATGGACCAGCCTCAGTCATCAACATATTTTTTAAAGAATCATACTAATTTTATACTATGATGTGAAAACGCCCTTGGATGAACTAGTAACTAATGTCAAAGCTGAAAAGCCACTACCTTTTGTTTCTTGCTCCCAATCTTCAAGAGCACAAGCAGGTTGCTGACAATTTTATGCAAGAAAGGTGCTAAAATATCTGTTGTGCAGTTCTTGGTGAGGTCCTGAATTGCTTTACCAGCTTGCACCTGTATGTGCTGATTCTTATCCTGTATGTGCTGATTCTTATCCTGTATCAGCATAGTCAATTCAGATAAATGCTTCCATGATATCTCTTTATCCCTAAATTCGAACTTATCACCCTTAATGCCTTAATAACATGCAACATAGCTAACTTCAGCTTCCAGATCTTTTAAATAAGATAGGAGCAGTGGTAGCAGTTCATCAACATAAGTGATGTTAACCTCGAAGCCAGGCTCTGCAATTGCGACAGTTACAGGTATTCCTGCACGGCGGTTCTCCCACTCATTGGATTTGAGTTAAGTTTTTACCACCGCAACGACCTCTGCAAACGTCTCTTTTGACACAACCAAAACGCGATTCAAAAAATGCAGTCCAAATTTAACGGTCGGCGCATCATCAGAAACCACCATCTTAAATGATAATAAGATGGTACTTTGTCTATGAGCATTTAGTCAACTTCATCCATTATAAATTGGTTTTGGTTGTGAAGCTCATATTACTTTAGAAATTAACAAGTTAAATTGATACACAAATGAAAATCTTAACAACGGCCTATGATCGAACTACAAAAAAAGAATAAAGAACGACCATTCATTGCAAAAGACCTATCAAGTATCTCTGATATACAAAAAGCTTCAAATACTCTTCTTAATCTAACTTTTATGAGAAACAGAAGTGTGATTATAAAGAATTGGCTAGCTTTAAGCGAGAGCAACGAAAAATTTAGGGCTTTGAAATTCTATAAATCTTAACACTTAGATTGTCGCTTTATGATGTAATACACTTATATGAAAAACAAAGCAAACTATACATCTAACTATACATCTAACTTTAGAGTTAGATGTATAGTTTGCTTTGTTTTTCATATCGATCATTCAGATAAATTTATACCAAAAAATTCAAGTCGTTCAACATATATACAACATTCTCTTTTGCAATGTATGTTGTTGGTTTTATTTATCAGTGCATGCAACTATGAATCATCATCGTTTTCTAAGTTTGACTGTTGAGAAGAAAACAGTTACTAATACATTCGTTTGAGTATTATGGTTTCAATTAAATTAGAATATGTTTTTATTTTTGCAATAGATGTTGTTGTTGTTACTTATTACTTTTACAATTTTTTTTAAAAAGTATAAAAAGAACAGCAAAGTATGCAGCTATGCATTATCATCCCTATATGTACTGTTAGATTTGATGGAATTTATAGGGGTTTTGGTGTTATCTAGTAACCGACTTTTTAGTGAACAAACCAGCGTTAAACTACATGGAGATGATGTAATTAGTTTCTACCGTTCCTTTGTTGTGACCAAGAAAGTATCAGTGACCTCCAAACATCCCTTGGACGAGCAATTTCTCATGGAGATGAGTTCAACGGACAACAAGGGCATCGACTTTAATCTCTATACCATAGTTGAAGATAAAGTTAGTCCCTCCTCTTGGAAGAGGAACCAAAGTAGTAGTGCACATTAGTGACAAATACTCTGATTTGTATAGTTGGTATAGAGTTTTGAAGAGTTATTTCAATTTGGGCGCAAAAACTATAACATATCCAGTGTACAAATGAGTGAAAGATGAAGTAACAGGACACTAGGCAATTCTAAATGGTGCACCTTAAGTGAAGCAAGTATTGAATCTAATGATGAATGAAGAAAATGTAGATGGCAAAGGTTTCTATTTCACGACATACTTTTATGGTGAGCACATAACCAAAGATGTTGTCGATGCCCACAAGTATCTAAAACAGCTTAACAGACTTGTTAGTCTTTGGCTTTACTTATTTCTTAAACAGTTTTATAATCAGTTGTTATGGATGTACAAGTAATCATCTTGTGAATTGTACAGGGCTTTCAATATAGTTCTTCAGACAGTAAGCTATATGTGGTAAAACATAAATTGGGCTTGTTTGATAACATTGACAGGAGGAAAATGTTATCCATATCGAACGTGTACAACAAGATTGGGCTTGAAGTTGTTGTATACCGCTTCTAATGCTGACTCTCCGCTAATCAGGCTATGTATATTCATGTACTTCTGTTTTTCTTCCAATCTCCGCTAGTTTTTGTAGTCCCGAACCATGTGTTTTTGTCAAATCATGACATATGCATGAAGGAAAAAAAAGTAGCCTCTCCACTCGTGTTAGCAGTGTCGGCCTCCTTTCTGTAATTTCAAATAGAAATAATGAAAATTTTAATTTTTTCTTATTAAACAAGGGCTGTGAGAGCTATGGATATTACCAAAAAAAAACAAATGTTTCTCTTACAGATTTGCGGATCTGCTAGCCAGTTTCCTGAAATGTTTGAATTCAAGTGGGTAGTATAGATGAATCGGAAATATCATCTCAATTAATGTGTCAAGCGCTTCCTGATATGTTTGTTTATCCCCAGGGGATTGATCTAACATTACATCTTTCAAAAATGCTTCATAATCAACATTTATAACTATGTTGTCTATGTCTATGACTCCAAACTGATGTTGCAATTTCTTTTGCGTACTAATCAAATGTTCGATCAAGTCCTTGCAAATTTCAAAACATAAGCTGTTGAAACTTTCTCACCAAGTTCTCATATCTTTTACATGTTGGCAACTTAAACTGTTCAAATTCACTAAATTTTGATGTCTGGTTCATTTAATGTGCTTAGTGTAGTTTGTTGTCTAGGTTATAAAATATTTCAGTTGAATGCTCATACACTGTTGAAGTAGGGCTGGCAAATCCAACCGATCCAAACCAGCCAACCGAGTCCGTCCCGAACCAAGGGGTTCGGTTACCATCCATATCGGTTACCGAAATTGTGGTACGGTTATACCGTACCGAGATACTGTAATTGGTACGGTATCGGTATTGAATATTAACAAAATACGGTATACCGTACCATACCAGATATTTAATATAATATTTAATTATTTAAAATATTTATTATATAATCAATCATAGCCGTTGATTTTCTTCTGTTTTATTCCATATTAACTAACAACCGTTAGATTAAAACTTTCCAAACCCTAATCCCTAATCCCTCAGTCCCTCTCTAAGTCTCTGCCTCTCTGGAGTCTGGACGACTCACCTCGTCTCTCACTCTCTCTCTCTCTCGAACCCGATCGAGATCTGACCTGAGCCTCTGCCTCTCAAACTCTTGGTCCAAACCGGCAAACCCTAATCCCTAATCCCTCAGTGGCTCAGTCCATCTCTCGACCACTCCCTTAGTCTCTCTCTCTCGAACCCGATCGAGATCTGACCTGAGCCTCTGCCTCTCAAACTCTTGGTCCAACCGGCAAACCCTAATCCCTAATCCGATCCCTAATCCCTCAGTGGCTCAGTCCATCTCTCGACCACTCCCTCAGTCTCTCTCTCTCTCGAACTCGAGCGAGGTTCTGACTTCTGAGCCTCAGTTCGAAGAATCGAATCGTTCGACCCATTCGATTTCATTTCACATCAAATCGATTCGATTCACATTAGTCGATCAATTGTTGCAGTACTGCTGGTGAGTACGAGCTCGGAGCTTCAATTGTTTTGGATTGTTGAGTTGAGGTTCGAGACTTCGATCTACCCAATTTTAGCAATTCGATCTTGGATATGTTATGTATTATCTTGAGATTTACCAATTTGTTATGGGTTTTAAACTTTTAATGGTTTTTCTTTTGTGCTTGGAGGAGCAGGAGCACCGAGGAGGCGAGGACTAAGTTTGATGTTTGACAGTTTGAGGGAGAAGAAGGCAAAGTTAATGGGTTGAAGGACTAAGTTTGTGGCTCTCGATGGTGGAACTCTGAATTGTAAGCAAGACTCTATTCAATTGAAGGTATAATTCGATATATGCATAATTCTCTGTTTGAATTTTCATGACTATGTGTTGTTCTCTTTGTAAGAGCTTTTATTTGAGTAAGAGAGTAAGAGTTGCAAAGCATTTTAAATGGAATACAGATGAATTAGAAAATGGCAACCCCAGACTCATTTACAATTTTACATGCACCACAACATTTACAATTTCATTCTGATCCGAGTTTCCCTACTTTATATGTTGCTTTTCTTATTTGGTCTAACATGCTCTCATTATAATTTTCAGGTGTTCCAATCTCAAGTTCTCAACAATTCAAGAAATCTTACAATCAAGGCTTAGAAGTTAGAACTGGAGCAACGTAGGAGCACTGCAGTTGGTCGGTTTGGACCAACAAGTCAGTTTCAAAGTGATATATATTTGTAAAGTTAGATGATGAAAATGTTATATATTATATATATGTTTGATGTTTGTATTAATATCACAATGTTTGATGTTTGTTTCTTTTTTCTGCAACTATTAAAATGTTTGATGTTTGTTTGTTTTGTTTGATTCTTTTTTCTGCAGCTATAAATATTATAATGTTTGATGTTTGTTTCTTTTTTCTGCAACTATTAATATCACAATGTTTGATGTTTGTATGCTATGTTTGTTTCTTTTTTCTGCAGCTATTATAAATTTATAATGTTTGTATGTTCCACTTGTTTCTTTTTTCTGCAGCTATGGGTACTCAAAGTGGTAATTTGAGTCAGACTAGTAGCTCAAGCCCTTCGATTAGTTCTGGCATACATGTGACAAGTACTGCAGCTTTGGATCATTCCCCTTTAAGACAACCACCTTTAGGACAACCACCACCTTTAGGACAAACACTCCCACCTTTAGGACAAACTTCAGGTTTAGCTGCTGAATCTGATCCTACCAACTCTCAATCCCATGGAGCA
This sequence comes from Rosa rugosa, assembly GCF_958449725.1. Taxonomy (NCBI): domain Eukaryota; kingdom Viridiplantae; phylum Streptophyta; class Magnoliopsida; order Rosales; family Rosaceae; genus Rosa; species Rosa rugosa. The sequence continues at coordinate 34,031,581 of NC_084825.1, forward strand.
GCTACTGATGGGCAGAAAAGAAAAGAGCATGCAAACAAAAGCCCTATTTGGGCACATTTTACTAGATGTAAACACCTGAACTCAGACCTAATAGATACTTGTTGGTGTACTTGCAATTCTTGCAATGAGAGAGTGTTATGTGATACTAATTAAAAAGAATGGGACAAGCTCGATGTGGGCACATACTAGGAAATGTGCTACTCATCCATTACATGCAGAACCTGATCTTAAGCAGGCTAAGTTGAATAGAGATAATGTGAGTGGAGGAGCCTCATACCATAAGTATAACAAAAAGAGGTGTGATGATAGGTACATCGATATGATTATCAAGGATGAGCTCCCTTTTAGGCACGTGGAGAAGGAGGGATTCAAAGCTTTCTGCAAAGAGTTAGAACCTCAATGGCCTGGAATGGACAGAAAGTAGGCTGCCAAGGGTGTGCTAGATAAGTACAATTTTGAGAAGGCTGTTCTGTTGAGTCAATTGAAGGCAAATGAAACTCGGATCTCAATTACCACCGACACCTGGACATCGATCCAGAATATAAACTACCTGGTACTAACAGCCCACTTCATGGATAGTGACTGGAAATTGCACAAAAGGATCATCAACTTTTGTACAATTACTAGTCACAAAGGAGAGGAGATTGGAAGGGTAATAGAGCAGTGTTTGAGGCAATGGGAGATCACCAAAGTGTTTACAATCACAGTAGACAATGCTAGTGCTAATGACTTAGCTGTGGCATACATGAAGAGAAGGTTGACCAGTTACAAGACTTTGATATTTGAGGGAGAGTTTTTACATTTAAGATGTGCATGCCACATTATAAATTTGATAGTTAAGGATGGTCTGAAGGAGTTACAAGATGGGATTGCTGCTATATGGAACTGTGCCAAGTATGTTAGGAGTTCATCAAGTCGTCTTGACAAGTTCAGGGAGTTTGCTGTTTTGGAACAGTGCAGGGCAAATGCCAATGTTCCATTAGATGTAATCACAAGATGGAACAGCACATACCTCATGCTTGAAGCTGCACTTAAGTATGAAGCTGTGTTCGGCAGAATGGGTGAAGAAGACTGCAATTTTAAAGCTTATTTCGACGAAACGGACAAAAATGGCAAACCTAGGGTTGGACCACCATCTAGTGAGGATTGGAGGAATGCAGAAGCATTTTGTTTGTTTTTGAAGAAGTTTTATGAAGCTACTGTGAAGCTGAGCGCTTGGAAGAAGATCACTGCAAATATATTATTTGTTGAAATGGTTACATTGCAAACTGAGATTGACAAGGCTATCATTGCAGAAGACCCTATTTTGAAGAGGGTTGCCACTTCAATGAAGGCCAAGTTCAACAAATATTGGGGAAGCTTCGAATCGGTGAACAAGATAATCATGATAGCTAATGTTCTTGACCCAAGATACAAGCTGCAGTGGGCTAAAGTAGCAATGCAAAAAGTCAATGCAAGCTATGAGACAATTCATTCAATACAAGGGGACTTAAAGAAAATTTTGCTGAAGATGTATGATGAATACAAAGCCAATGAAGGCAGCAACGAAGCTGAACCGTACATGGGAGAAGATCTAGGATTCGAAGGGGATGACTTGGAGAATCTTGATGAAGTCAGCAAGCAAATAGCAAGGGAGAGGATGGCAGAGCAGTCACAATGCATACGAAATGAGGTTGATCAGTATTTATCGGATAGGTATGTTAGCCTCCTTGCAAAGAATTTTGAAATTCATAAGTGGTGGAAGGCCAATGAGTTAACCTATCCAATCCTATCAAAGTTAGCAAATGATGTTTTTGCTGTTTCTTGCTCAACGGTGCCTTCGGAGAATGCATTTAGTTTGGGATCAAGAGTGGTGGATCCTTTTAGAGCTTCATTGACACCAAAAATGGTGGAAGCCCTTGTTTGCAGTTCGGATTGGTTAAAATCTGATCCCCCAAACTTCTACAAAGATCCCACTGAAGATGACCTTGAAATGTATCACTCTTTGGAGGAACTTGAGAGGGGTAAGCTACTCATATTGTTTGTTTCTTATTTTATGAATCATGATATTGTTTTTAACCTTGTCTTTGTTATTTTGCAGAAAATGCTTTTAATCAAGGAATGGAGTCAACATTGACCAATCTCAGCTCTACACAAGCTGATGCATAGCAGGCAGCAGCCAACATCGTGAGCTTTCTTGTTCAACGTTAGAAATTGCAAAAACTGCCTAAATTCTTCTTCATTGATTGAATTTGCAGAACTGCCAGCATTCTTATTCTTTTCAACTAAAATTGATTTGCAGAAACTTTGAGTCTTTGAGTGAGGCAGGGAGCACAACAAGCAAATATGAAGTGACGATGAGATGAAATTTGAGTCTTTGAATACTTTGTTTTCAACTATTGTCCGCTTTGTTATTGTATGATTCATTCATTTGTGTGAACTGTAAGTGATGATGAGATGAACTGTAAGTGATGATATGAATTATGAAGTGATGAACTGATGATGAGATGAACTGTAAGTGATGAACTGAAGTTGATGTGAGAGAGTGAGAGACTGAGAGTTATAAGTTTTTTGATTATTTTACATTTGCGTATGGTCTGGGCCTTTAAATTCATATAAGTTATTTGATTGTTTTTCATTTGCTTTCAGTTTTTCAGTTGTTGACAGGTTAGGGATTTAAAATTTTCATTTGGGCCGTAGCTGAAAGCTGGCCCAATCTTAAACTTGGTTGGAGGCCCAACCAACCGATACCAACCGATACCGAGAAGTCGGTATACCGACTTTTGTGGCCGGTAGTGGTACTTCATTTTGTGTACCAATAAGTTCTGGTACGTGAAAATACTCGATGGAACAAGTGTTGATGAATTACTTTACTTCTATGAATTTATTTAAAGAAAATACAATTCACAACACGAGATTTGCTAACGCAGTGTAAACCTCTCCACTGAGGAAACTTCACTGCGTGGCTTTTAACGTAGCCAACACGAATAATCAATCCAATATGAATCAAAGGAGTTTACAATATACAAGTAGTGTTGTTTATAACAATCACTTTCACTTAGCAACAAATGCTAACTTGATTTACAATTGTTCTAACTCCTAACTAAATCAATAGACCTTTCTTGACAATCTATCTTCAATCCTTCCTTGCACTCGATCGAATCACTGATCTTGAGAATGATTTAAGAGCATGATTGATTATGCAAGTGAACACATGAAACACATAATGAGAGTTTTCAGAAAACAATTGAAACACGAATACTAGTGATTCAATAGACACAATTTTTGCAACGAAAAATCTCTATCTTGAAAATAGTTTCAAAACCTTTTATAGGGAAGCAAGACTCCCCCTCAATCAGATCTTATCTTAATTACAGAATAAGATAAATATAGAAAGGTTTTTAAAACTGTTTTGAACAAGTAATCGGATATGCATACACAAAGAGATTTTGAGCACAAGTACAATCAATGCATATCAATTTAGAATCATGCAAATGTGATATGAATTAAAGACACCTCTATCTCAAGATCAGTGAAATAACTTCCTTGAATCTCTCTTCAAGATATGATTCTGCGATCTTCTATTCCTTGCTTTAAGTCATCGAGCAATTAGGAGAGATACCCTCCTTATTGTTTGCATGTCTGTTTTCCTTGAGATCTTAGGAAAGTCATGTGTTGAAGGGAGTAGTCCAAGTACTTACAGTACGGTAGGTGGTTTTGGACTTGAAGGTCCGGTACCGTACCGAACCCAGCCCTATGTTGAAGATGGAGGAATAGCCAGGACATATATAAGCTAATATGAGACTGAGAAATTGAGAATGCAAAAAAATAGATACTTGACAATAAAAAAGATGAACTAAGCTTATAAAAGTTGTAATTGCATTGTAAAGTTCCAGCGTCAGGAAATTGGAATCATTAACAAGTATCAGCAATCTGCTATTGAAAAAAAAATGTGCCCTCACTATAACACATATTATTTATTAAAAATGTGTTTCCTCTAATTTATCAAAAATTTTGACCATCAAGAATACTACCATCAATTATCTTGACGCA